>NW_028281127.1:707500-962500 GCF_059751285.1 Brachycentrus maculatus
AGTTAATTTCTTATCGACCCCATTATTTTTTTACCTAAAAGTATTTCATGAATTAAAATTGAAGTCGTAATCAAGCACAGGGTGTTTAAAATGTAACATTGATTCTGTCCAAAAATTAAAAACTGAGTTCAAATTGTTTTTTTTTAAGGATATATCGTAGTTGTACAGGAGAAAGTGACCAACTACCAAAACGTAAAATGTTCAGGAGGGCCATTTAAGTCATTTTTGCTTGGCAACAAAATAAACATCAATGCAGTTAGTCATTTTTACCAAGTCAATATATTATACTTCCAAGTTTAAAATCCTTTCAGGGAAATGTTTTCAGGGCAATATTAAGCTATAAGATTTCAAATAGTCAATGATCACGGTTTTGTAAAAAAATGCACTTGGTCACTTTCTCCTGTATGACTACGATATACAGAAAAATATTTTCATATTTATTTTTTTAACTCCTTACCTTTCAATGACTTTTTTTCAAAAACATTTATTTCGAAAAAAAAACTTATTTCTTAATATATTTTTTTCAAAAGAAAAAAATCAATTACGTAAGATGTTACCTGAGTTTAGAGAAAATTAAGTTGCGACTTTAAATCAAATACCTTAATAATGCAATATATGCATTGGAAATATTTATATTTTTCATTTATACTTATATACAAATACTATCTACCCACTTTTTGTCCGCCTCCGTAGTGTAATGGTCAGCAAGCTCGGCTACCGTTCTGGAGGTCCCGGGTTCGATTCCCAAGGGGGGTAAAATAAATATAAGTGATTTTTTCACTGTCATATTTATTCAATATTACCCTGGACTGGTACCTGAAGCGGAGGGCTGATCACCTTTCCTTCATGTGTAAACGATCAAGATAACACTGCGTTTATATGACGCAGTGCCCTATGCACCATTGGGGTGCGGATAAGGGTTTTATTATTTTTTATTATATATCTACCCACTAATTTTAATAGTCTGTGTTAAGTTCAAACATTGACCAGAATCACTTCCATTTCCCACCAACATCATTAACCTTATTAACCTCCCCTAACAAACTTGTTTATTAAATAATTTGTAAATATCTTAAAATTAATTGTATAAAATTGTTAAGGTGTATGATAACTTACTAAAATAACTCACTAAACAAACTAACATTACTAATAAAACTAACCCCACTAACAGGAATACTAACACTTATAAGTCAAATGTAAAAAGTGTAAATAAAAAATAACTCGACACTGGCTATAACACCCAAGAAGGGTGAAAAGCCATCAAAAAGAAGAAGAAGAAGACCAGAATCACTAGGTTGTTTTTAATTGGTTAATATTACTCCTTAGCACTAAGCCCGCCAATGTACATATACGAGTATTCTGAACTAGAAGTTTTTAATTAAAAATTGATTTACATATCTAAATGATACGTGTTGATATTTTTCTCTATACGTAGAACAGTCTAGAAAAAATTGGCATGTAGAAGACAAAGACACCATGTAGATTTTGACTAACGTTTTTAATTATTACAATTTCTTCAAATTACACACGAATTTTATTAAATAAAGAAAATGCACTGTCATAATAACCTACTTTACTTAAAGATATTTAGTAACCAAATTTATGTATGTACTCGATATTTAACCATACTTCGGATTTGCATCAAATATATCGTGGCCATGTTATTATGTTTGTAAATTATTCGCGCACCCCTAAATTAATTTCGTTTTGACTTAGACCCCCTCAGCGGTCACAAGGACTCGTAAGTCTTTAAGAAACTAGTTAAGGAAACACTGGTTTACATTATGAAAAAAAAGTGGATCGTTATTTATACATCAATAATATAAGCAAAATAAATTTAATTAAATACTATTTTACAAGAAAAAGAGAAATACTCGCCACCAATTCAACTTGTTAACTTGAAAAAAAAAATATTTACACAAATCCCCGTGCTCCCCAAGAAAATTTTTTCATTTGTGGTTTTAAAAATGAGATGAAATAGAATTTTTAAAGCAAGTATTAAAAAGTACTGATACCTAATAATGGTAACATAGTAAATTCATTAAAAATATAATAATTTTCTGCATGCTTAACATTTTTGTTTATTTATTGTAATATGTGATTTTTTTATCCTTAGTGCGATTTTATGTAATATGTTGGAAAACAATGATAAAAGATTTTATTATCTTATTCATTAAAATAACAAGTAATCAAAAATACCGTTATAAATATGAACGAGGCATCTCTCGAGATGTAAATCCCAGAGTCCATATGGATTTTCCCACGAAATGTGGGCCAAATTTCCCGCGCGACCGGAAGCGACGCCATCTTGGAGCGTGACGTGGGCGATAAGGGAGGCCGCTTCCTAAGGAGGCCGTGGCATACTTACCGGCCGTCTGAGGCAGCGACAATAAAATGAAGGCTCCCAATGAAAAATTCTCAACCAAACTGGATCAATACATCATCCCCCCTTGTGATCAAATGATCCCTTTTATGAAAATTCCTATACTGGATTAAGGTTTCAGTTCTTTTAGGCGTCGGACGCAAAGCAACTGAATTAAAATGTAGTCCAAATCGTGTTTTCGCCATTTTAATTAGTTTCAGTTTTGTATTTTAGCGCCCCAAAATCTATTCTAGAAAGAAATTAGTTTTATTTAGGTTTACAACCGAATAAATGTTTATTTTGCTGTTTACGAAGAAAACTAATATTTAATAAACAATATTACTTATTTAAGACGACTGATACAAGAGATTCTAAATAGCCGCATACAAGTGGTTGCTCTAAGTTGGGTTGGGTTGAATGGTTGTGTGGCGGATTTTAGATTTGGCGTAGTGTTCGATTTCCCATTATGCTTTAAATAGAATTCTATTTAAAGCATACAAAGCTTTGAAATAGCATTTCGAAAATCCGTTTTAAATACTTACATAAATGCACGTATTTAAAATCACACAAATTTTCTTTGGACATTTTGGTAGTTAACAAAATTGTTACCATGATGACTCTTTGTCTACATTATTAATAGGTTATATTAAAAATAGGTACTACATATCAGTAGTGTAAAGGCAAAGGGGTATATCTGTCTAAGACCAAATTTTACAGGAGAGCAAAAACAAACTTGTGAAATGAAATAACTCATTTGTTTAATATATGTTTATATGTACATATCTTAATAAAAAGCAATAAGTATTACAACTACAGCTATATCATTTTGCCAGATTGTGGAATACACTATTTTAGACATTTTGTAGAACAAATTTAGAAAATGAAAAATTTGACAGATATATCCTATGGCCATTACATTACCGATATATTTACGCACACTGCATAGCCATTTGCTACATACTTAATATTGCACTAGTGATAAATATTAAAAAAGGAACAACCTCTAAAGTCTCTGGTTTAGAGGCTTGTCTGCAGGTAGAATAGTTAGAATAGGGAAGGTAGATGTAAAAAAATGCAACACAAATGCTCAGAACAATTGAAGATTAATATTTCTTGAAGTCATTTTGCAATTGGCGGGAATCAAACGCACGATACCTGTTTCGTAGTCGAGCGTCTACCCAACTATGCCACTGCGCCTATCAAACATAAGGTAAAATATGAGAGTACCTTGAGCTTTAAGGTTAGATCCAAGATTTAGCTAGACATAACCAAACCAACTCTGCTCAATGAATGGTTTGGTTGACACCAATTCTCTTATGGCAATTTGTCTAAATAAATGACATCATCGACGCACTTCATACGTGAAGTTTAAAATTGTAGGTTGCAGTTGCCCACTTCATATACATGGTATTCCTATATTAAATAAAATATGTAGAAATGGTAAGATTATAGACGTTATAATATTTACATTCTAATTTGATAAACTTTTTTAATTATGGCATTTTTAGCAAAAGCAATGTGTTTTGTGTTGCTCATAATAATTCTACATCGGAATCAAATTATGGCAGCTTTTTTATAGAACCGTTGACTTTGTTAAGGGGATCGCAACGTAGTATTAAAAATTATTATTTTAACATAACTCAAGAATGATTTGAATTTGAGAATATGGAATCAATTTTCATTATCAACTCATGATTTTTCTTTTCGAAATTTTTGATATTTATACTATGAAGATATTTGAAATATAAATTTTTAAGTCGAATTTTATTAACGATTAGATGTACCCAACAACGCGTTTCTGTTTGGTAAGTCTGATTAAATGGAAAAGAAAAAACATTTATTTATATTGTTTGTTTTACAAATAAAGCGAAAATATCACAATTGTTATTATTACATACATATATGCAACCAAAAACATTTAAAATGTTTTAGAATAACAGTAGCTGTTAAAACGTTCAACAGAAGGTGCTGCCACTGCAGTAAAAAAATAAGTTTTTTTAAGGACAAATTTTTACGTGTCATATGTGAAAACATGCGCGTAATTGAATGTAATGTTGTGTCAGAATTTCAAAGCAATCGCTGGATAACTTTAAAAGATTTAAGATTTTGAACAAACGAGCACATTCTTTTTCAAAATGTATATCCCATTTTTGAAACTGATTTTGCAAGTAAAGAGTTTATGGTAAAATTGCGTCGCAATGCCTCTTAAACTCTTTAAGCAGTAACCGACTTCGATACTACTTAGCTCGTTTTTCTTAAGACGTGATTTATGGGTTCATGCGTTCCGCGTATACCCTCAATACTATGCACGAAAATAGTAATTTGCCACTGAGATTGAGGTTACACCTATTACACTTTTGCTGGTCTAAATGTTTGAAAAATTGGTTGAATAATAATTATAATATACAAGTATTACTAAAAACGGCTGATTCGATTCGTCATTAAAAACCAGTGTGAAAATTTTCTTGACAACCTTAGTAATTAACAAATTATCAGGCAAAAAATATTTGGATAAAAAAAACTTTTCATTCGTAATTACACAATACACGCACATAAAATACTTAAAGAAAATAATCGATTTTGTATTGATCCAATTATAGGAATATAATACCCACATTTAAATATAGTTTTTTTCTAAGTAATGCGGGAATATTGGCTAAGTTTGAAAGGAAACAATGTGCTAAAAATCAATATCTGATTATTATATGTTTCAATTTCATAAAACTCCTTTGTTTTATAATATAATGTAATTATAAGTGGTGTAGTGCTAACTTAAATACTGTAGAGACGCTAGTTTTTTTTCTCATTAATTCTTGAACTTGTTTATTCAGTTATGATTTTTTTTTCAAAAATTAAATTATAAATCCTATGAAAAAGTTGAAGGTACATATACCTACAGCAGTCAATTTATCTCAAATCAAATTAAAATTAATTAACGAAAAAAAGTTCCCCGCTTTTTTCCTGATTTGCTTCAGCTGTACTAGTTATATGTATGATGATAGTGTGAAATTATAATATAAGTAGGGTTTGATGTTCATATTTTAATATCCACATAATTTCAAAGATGGTGTCCTTCCAAACCTCCTGAAGGCTGAAGAAATAAAAACCAGGGTATCGCTATACCACTGCCAATTTAGTATCAACTTAAAAAACTATAAAAAAACAATATTTAAAAAAAGAAAAACCCGCGAAGCCCATACTTTAAGAGGCTTGTCTGCAAGTAGGATAGTAGAGATTGGGAAGGTAAATGTGAAAAACTCACCACAGACATCCGATTGAAAATAAGTCTTCCTTGAATTCATTTTATAATTGGAGGGAATTGAACCTACGCTGTCAGTTTCTCAGTCAAGTGTCTACCCAACTACGCCACGGTGCGTGTTTTATCTTCTACTTACCCTTACCCCACTTGAGGGTGCATAGGACAATGCATTGTTAAATAATCACTACTTCAGTCTGAAGTCAAGGTGATTTGTATTTGACAAACATAGTGAAGGGCATTGGTACCACATAATGCCAAACCCTCTTCTCTAGTGAAACGGAAGGCCTGTTGATGACAGTCAACAGTCCGGCTTCTCATGAGGAGCTTTCTAGCAATGAACAAACACAGAGAGGTTCCTGATTAGATCATACTACATTATCTCTCCTGTTCCCAATTAAAATAAAATTTTAGCGAGAAGAAACTGAAATCCACTGATTGATCACCTTGTACATAATAAGCAAGGTAAATAATGAATGCATTTAAAAAAAACACCTGAAACAAAAATCCTGCGTTCAGGTACTGGTCCAGAGTAATATTAAATCTAGTTTTTTTTTAAATATTTGATGTTCTTACTTTGTGATTTTCTATTTTAAAATTAAAATGTAACTTTGTTTTAAAATCACTATAAATATTTTATTATAACTTAATTATAATGTCTACCGGTTTCGAAGCTAACCGCATCTTTATAAAGACTAGTTATTAAGAGTATTAATCAGTCTTGATAAAGAAGCGGTTAGCTTCGAAACCGGTAGACATTATAATTAAGTTATAATAAAATATTTATAGTGATTTTAAAACAAAGTTACATTTTAATTATAATACTAAATCACTTATATTTATTTTTACCCCCACCCCCTTGGAAATCGGACCCGGAGCTTTCAGCATGGTAGCTAAATGCGCTTACCATTACACTATGTAGGGGGAACCCTTAGTAGATTAGAAAAACTTATGTGAGTATCCTGACGAGGTGAGGTCTACTAATAATGCCTGATCTGATAATACCACCACATGAGGAATAAACGGGTCAAAAGAAGAAAAAACAGAAGTTAATAGCTAGGTACTAAAAAAATAATTAATGAATGTTGATTTTGGCGACTGGATAATGAAGGTGCCTTGAAAAATTATTAAAGAGTTATGCTCCTTCCCATACACCCAATTCAACGTTAATATGATTAACGTTGGTCCGATATGAATCACACTTGACTCATTATTCACGCTCGCGGCATCAAACTCGACAGGAAATTTGCATAAGTCGGCGTAATAGCTTTTGCAACGATGGCGCTTTTACTGGCCACATAATTAGCAGATAATGGAAATTGCCAAGCGCGCTGTGAAATTGCCGGAAATTTGAGTTTTTCTCCTTTCGTCCGATTTATTAATTTTTTATCGTGATAGTTTGATATTAACACATTAGCGGCGATGAAAAATTCTATGAAAACACTGTTAGATAAGAGATCCTATTTTTTTCTTAAAATAACTTAAAACTACTAACAGAAACAAAAATTATTCCTGTATTTTCTGCTATTAAGTATGAAAATGTGAAAAATGCGGTGCTTTGTACAATAAACATGTAAATACGTGAATTATACTGGTAACTGATAATTCACGTATTTATCAACAAAATTTATATAAAGTCACATCTAATATATTTCATAGCAAAAGAAAAATCGTTAAATATTTTAGTAATAATGTGTATCGTATATATAATGCAAACATAATTTTAATTTTTTTACTGTCGGGTAAATAAAATATCCATCTTATGAACGGCCTGTCTAGTGTTAATTAATTATCGAAAATATCAAATAGGTAAGTTAAAATGCTTGACACACACTTTTGTAAAGTGTGTTTTTTTACATATTAAAACGAATAGAAAATTAATAAGCGGATTATTTGCTAAAACCGCTCATATATCTCATAGTTAAGAAGCATAAATGTTTGACAATAACCGTTAATCTTGTAAAAATTATGAGGTGTTCCATTTAACAAAATATACACAAGCGAGCCTAAAATAAACGCTATCTTTTATCGTAACCTTTCATTACTGAAAATAGAGTTATTTCATGATCCGGTCTATAAATTCCGATAAAAAATCCGCCAAGGCTAATGGGTAATTTCGTAGACCAAACAATGCGGGGATAGTGCAGAGGAAAGGGGTTGAAAGCACATCCTTTCTGGTGAGTTTAATTTCCCTAAAAGCCTAGCGCCGACCCCACAGCCTTGCATTCAAGGCGCGCCCTCGTACAATAGCGGATGGAGGAATGTGTTGTAGATCAGATTTTTGTAATATAATATCAAACACGGCCAACAATCAATTGATGTCGCAACAACAATTTTTTAAAAGTATTTCTAGGTTGTTTACTTTTTGCAAACTCTGTGTCCTTTTGGCCCTCACCGCAAAATAAATAATGGATATGGTACGAAATTGCCGAAAATGCTTTGTATATTGGCATGGATGACGATATCATTTTCAAGTAATGGATTAACTATTCCGTGAACTTAGGTAATAATGTTACTTCGACTTTACGCTCTTATTGTACTTTAGCGAATTTTTAAGGCGAATAAATATTTAGGTTAGAGATAAAAAAAAAACAAGAAAAAAATTGTTTACCTTGTAACTTTTTTGATGTTATTCACTATCGACTTTGCGTTATTGTATAAAAAAATTAATATTAAAAATTATCGTTTGTTTTCAATCAATAGGTGTATAAAAAAATTGGTATATTTATTTATTTTTTCATGAAATTTTGGAGAAATTATTACGTTTCAAAAACGTAAAGTGTTTTTTCTAGGAATTCTATTACTGAGATTAATCGGCAGTTCTCTTTAGAACTGCAGGAAGCGGGGCAGGGGACATAAGAGTCTGAAGGCAGTTTGTGGACTGCAAATAATCCACGTATCCCTACTTGGAGTATTCTCACTTATCCATTTTGCTCCCGCAAATATGGATAAGTGAGTATGTTTCCTCAGTGTTGTCAACGTAACTGATATTTCTCTTTGTTTATCGACTATTACGGGAATCGAATCACGAAAGTAACACAGATAAGCGATTAACAATCGGATGGATATTTAAACAGTTGAAATTATTAATCAGTTGAATTATTTCAAATTATGAAGCGAACATGACGACAAAGTTTGATAATATCCAAGCCATTTGCTTAATTAAATATTATTTTTGACATTCCATCAAAGATGAAGAAGAATATGGAAGTCTGGGCATTTGCGGGGCTGACGACCGTCATAGGCTGGTTTAAGTGATCACTTCACATACGTGTAACATTCACTAATTCTACCCATTATTGACAACCCCACTATTCAAATTCTTGGAGGTTCTATATATATGAACCAATTTAGAAACCTTGTTCTTGAATCACTAGAACTTCACTAAACCAGCCTATGACGGTCGTCAGCCCCGTAAATGCCCAGACTTCCATATTCTTCTTCATCTTTGATGAGATGTCAAAAATAATATGAAATAACTCCTGTAATTGGAGATAATCCAGATTTTGTGAACAAGTATTTGGACACACTCAAAATGTTGCTTAATTAAAACTAAACAAAGCGTATTTGTAATCGTAATACATATCTCACTCCTTGTGATTCTGAATAATAACCAAAATATAAGCGACCGTCGTAATATTTTTCGTTGACTTATTTTATAAAATACAGTTTATTTTTCACAATATTTTATTTTTTCTCAAATATTCAAACATGTAGGTTTGTTAAAGATCAAAATAAATATTAAGTCCAACGACAAATTGAATGTGGCTCTAAGTTATTTCTGTTTATCTTGTCTATGCAGATGTAGCGACACAGTGGATCTCTAATGCGTGGGGAGGAACGAAAACCAGTTTACAGACAGCGGATGTACCCAATGACATAGTCGTGATGTACTAGTAGGGATGAACGAATTTTCGGATGGAATATATCGGTTTATCTTAGACATAAAAAATTGTGTTATTAGGATGGTTGTATCGATGTAGGCTATTGGATTACTATGGTTACGATGTATATAATATACACGTTTATATATATTTTTAAAACTAGATTTTTTTTTGTTTTAAATATGACAATTTACAAAAATCATCACATTTTATTTAATAATTTCTTTTTGATACAAAATTTTAATATTAAATGAAATTAAGAACCATAAAAATCCTTATTTTTTGATAATTGATAACTTCAATGCGTATCATTTTAATTTTTGAAAATTATTTTAAAAAAAATCAAATTTTGGTGGAATCCGTAATTTTTTATTTTCTTTAAAAAAAAACTTTTTGGTTTTCTGGTTTACCTTTATAAAGGATAACTTATCTGGTAAATGTTAAAAATTTCGCTTTCATTTCAAGTTATTAACGTTGCAGTTATGTTTTACATGTTTCTACAGGTGATTTTTTTTTAAAATACTCATTGTAGAAACTTTACGTTCCTTCTTAATAAATTGTATTCTGATTGTCATTTTGATTTTAAAAAATTGCAAAAACAATCTCAACAATGTTTGTCGCTCAAAAGTGTTTGTAATTTTCCCTTTGTTTATTTTTTATACCTAATAAACATGTATTTATTCTTTAAAAAACATTTATAACAGATTTTTTAAGACTGCAGAACAATGTACAAAAAACGTTAATGTCACTATTAAATTGGGTGAGAAATCGTCGAATCAAATTATCACATCATTTTTGTCCATACAATAATGATAAAAATGCTTAAAAACAAAAATAATTTTTATTACAACTTCCTGTGTTATGAATAAATTTTATAACGAGTTCATTTTCAAAATGACACTTGATTGGGGCATTTCAACACTAGTTCCTCAATTGCTTTGGCACAAATAAATGTTATTTTTATGATATATCTTGTATTCATTAAATTATTCTTACATATTTCTAGGTATTTACGATTCGCCGTTAAAAGTTTATTGCTCTCAAGGAAGTTCATTAATTCTCAAAACGTAATACGTACTCCCAAAGGTACATACTTATTTAATTATTTGTAAATTACCTATTTTAGTTTACGATACTAAATATAATTGTAATGACGTTTTTTTGATACTACAGTGGAAAAGATTAATTGAATGACGTATCCTATGGCATAATACTTGGTAAATAAATAAAATAAAAAAGACGATTATTTGAAGGTATGTTTTCAACACTTTAATTTAATTATCTTGTTTTGGATTACAAAATAATAAAGGTTATCATCTTAGTTACGTTAAGTTTTGTACTGACATTACTTGATGGAACTGTATTTTATAAAATAAACTAACAATTATATAGTTTTTTCCACACATTGAAAGTCAAATAAAATGTCTTCTTCTCCGTCTTAATCCTCATTGCTGAGGGTTGTGACCCTTGAAATAAAATGTGTATGGAAAAAAAACTATAAAGTCGTTATTTTGTTTTATTTGACATTACAAATTTGCTGCATTAATTCCACCATTCTGAGGGTAAAAGAACGACGAAGGAGAAAATGAAAAAACTCATGTACAACACTAAAAATGTAAATGTTTTGGCTTAAAATCGAAGGGTGAAAATTTTCTAAGATAGGAGTGTATCTTTATCTACGATATCTTCAGGTCAAGGTGTCTAGTGTCTACATTACTACGACCATTACATTAGCATACTACCTACTACGAGCCCACTATGTACTACCCCTAACTATCTGATTGTTTCCCCTCCTATCTAAGATCAACAACTGCTCGCTACTTGGTCCGTCGCACTAACCGACCCTGGGGTAACCGATTCAGATACGATACGATTTTATCGACCGATGAAATTTTTTGAGTAATCAAGGATTTGTAAGTCACTGACTTCTTAAATATAATTTTTATTTTCCTCTTCTGGTTTTGTTCGAACCCAAATAGTGCAAAAGGCATTTCATTCATACCTCTGACTGGTAATTCGATCCCCTAGACGAATCTTGGGCAAAACGATATATGATAGATGTTCGAATGGTGAAATAAGCACAGCTGAGATAAGCACTATCGATAAATTTATGAAAGGTGTGTTGAAATTGTTTGAATATGTAAAACGAATTTATAAGGCGAATGTAGATGGAAAAAGGACCAGATGAAGACAGAGGTTTTCCCGCCAAGTTTTCTTGGCATGATCAGGCATCTCAAAGCGGTCAAGTCAAGAGTTAAGATAATCGATAATGTTAAAAGAAAAAAATACTAATATTATAAAACCTTTTATAAATTCGAAATGAAGTTATTTTAATACACTGCAAAAGTAGCTCTTATATTATAATGTACGAGTATATCTACTAGAAAGTGTTTTCTTTACATTGTGTAGTTCTATGAAACGTGTGACATTGAGGTCGGTTCTGTTTAATATGAGTAAGATTGTGATCAAATCGTCAAGTTGCCTGACATTGCCATTGGCCACTGGTGACTTCGTCAAGAAGTGCAAGGTTGCCCAATGGGAGTACTAAACTCAGGTTTAAGAGCTTGACTCAAATATCAGAAAGCGCAATAATACTGTACTCCTTTAAAATGTACATAATTTTACATCAAATCAATGTGACTTTAGACACTTTTTGTGGTATGATATTGATCTTTTTTTTTAGTAAAGCTAAAATGATTATTTTATTGTTGTCATAGTTAAATCTATGCGAACTATCGCCGTTGATAAACACATTAGGTTTCATTTATATTTCTATCCACTCTATCAAAAGCTAGCGAAAATCAATGGAGACATTCACTTCAAACAAATTGCCTTAATTGAGCTATTAACCGTTCTTTTTTTAACGATCTTGGTAGAATTTACGTGTGGTTTAGGTTACGTTTCTACAGTTGACATTTTCAACTTTTAATTAAATGATTATACATTTATTTTTAAATAATTGCAAAAATATTTTCGGTCGTCGGTTTTATGTTTAAATGAGTCAAATCCATTTCACTGCATTTTGTAGGATATCTTACACTTAATGCAATTAAAGAAACGATAATATTTTTCGCGAATATTGACAATAAATCTTTTGAGCTAAAAATTAATAAAGTCTTTTTAAAAGAAAAATAATACTGAAATATAAATATAGCGCTGACGCAAGCATCGTATTGCTAAGTATTGTTATTGAACATTTCATTTAAGTAAAGGAATTTCTTTCAAAAATCTAAATTTAGTTAAGTTTTTTTTAACACAATAAAATACTATCTATGAATACTTTATTATTAGTAACACGAACGCCATCTAGATTAATTACACGTTTCGAAGAATAATGTCGTAAATGAGTGAACTTTACAAAAAAGTAAATTAGGTCAAGATTATGTTTTGGGTTGTATAAATTAAAAACTGAGGTCGAGTCACAAAACAAAAGGGTAGAATTGAGAAGAGGTTCAAATAAACACACTTATTGTGGACATGTACACAAATACATAAATATGTAACAAATTTATATTTTAAAAGAAGAAATTTTTATTTTATACATTTGTGTTTTGGTATATTTTTGAGTCGTGTTGTGAAAACAGCTGTATTTTTTTTCTAAAAAATTAAGTATCAACAGAAACTAACCAAAAAAAAAATTGAAATAAATTCATTAAGATGACTAATTATCTTTGACAATAGGTTTTTTCACAATGTTACAATAATACAAATTTCCTATAGAAAATAAAATTACAACGCAAAAAATAATAAGTTAATTTAAATTACTGATAAACAAAAATAAACTTACACAGTACACATTGTACGAATAACATTATGGTTTAGGAAAAGTTCAAAGTTAATCGAATATTAATGTGATTTCACTAATGCACATAAGTTTTCTATTGATGTTGACGAAAAGAAAAAAACTCAACATCTACTTGTTATAAGTACATTTAATTTCACCTGAGGAGTGAATGAGTCATCAAAAACTATACAGAAATGAAAATTCAGAAAGTACAGTGCATAGTAACCTTAATTAGAGTGATTCCAAACAATTAAAAGTGGTCAAATAAATATTTAAAAAAAAATAGTATTGAAATGAAATAAAATAATAATAAGAAAATTTAAAATTAAATATGAAGAAAAAAAACTAAAAAAATGAGAATATCCGTTCCTTCAAACGCAACGCAAAATTGACGAAAATCAAATATGAGTAATTAGAGTTATAATTATACAGGTTTCTCACTTGGAATCGGACAATTTACATACTAGTATTGAAATGAAATAAAAACTTTTAAGAAAATTAAAAATTAAATATGAAGAAAGATGGCTAAAAAATGATAATATCCGTTTCTTTAAACGCAATGCAATGTTGACGAAAATCAAATGTGAGTAATTAGAGTAATAATTATACAGGTTTCTCACTTAGAATCGGACATATTACATACTAAATTGGACGCCTTACAAATTAAATAGGACGTTATATTGTATTTTATAAAAAAATAGTTTTAACGTCCAATTTGTTTTGTATAACGTCCAGTTTCAAGTGAAATATCTGTAAAAAATAGAAATGGAGCCACAACTGGTAGATTCTAAAGGTATATTACGTAATTACCTAAAGATTTAAAAAAGTTTTCCATGGAAAAGCTTAACCTTTACAAAACTAAAACAAATTATTTGAATGTCTAGATTAATATCAGCTTTCTGAATGGCGTCATGGCGGTCAGCTTCGCGAATCGGAACACATCATTGTAAATTATTAACATTACAAGGAATACGGAATCATTAGTCGTCCACTCGCGTCCCAGTTGCTTTGTGTGGCCGTAAAAATTCAAGAAGCGTCATTAGCGAAGCGCAATTTGTGGGATTAAACTTTGAGTCAGGTTCATGGAAGTTGTAGTTCTAGAAGATTAGCGTAATTCTTGCCTGTCGTGAGACGTGAGTCAGGGCATGACATAACACAAGTTCACGCCATGACCGATGGTTACCCGTGAAATAAGTAGTACCTACGTCGCGTTGTGCCACCCCTACAGATCTAGAAGATTAATAGCAAAGTTAATTGCCATTTACTTCAAAAGGACAGAATAACAATTTTAATTATTGTTGCTACGTGTTTTTTTATATTTTTTATATCCACTGAAATATTAATTTACACGGAAACATTTTTGTCATGTATATAATTTTTTTAATAGTAACCCAAATATTAAACATAAAGCTCTGTCCACTGAAACATTTAATTTATACATGTATGCTAACATTTTTTTCACGATTTCATTAATACAGTAGATTTTAAGAAATAGTGGTATTTACTAAGTAAAACATTAATGAAATATTTTTTTCATGTATTAAATGTTTTAATAGTAACCCAAACATTAAACATAAGGCTATATGCACTTATAAAAAAAATGTATTTGAATCAGTTATATTGCCATATAACAATGAAGAAGATTTTCAAAAAACAGCGCCTAGTAAGTACGACAATGACTTGGCAAAAAATGATTATAAGTCAAAGGTATTTAGGAGCTTTTTTTGTTGTTTTTTTTTTCAAATAATAAATAAAATTATTTCAATTCAACACAATTTTCAAGCAAAGCTAAGCGACTTTGTGTTTGAAGGAGTGGGCATTTAAACCTAGAGCCTCCGACTTTCTGGAAATAGTACATAAATATCATATCTAGTTAGTACGGAAATAAATATTATATCTAGAAAGACGGGAAAGTGCATTAAGATATTGAAAGAAAAGCAAATTCAGAGGATATAATGAATGGTGTGTTAAACACGACAAACGTTAATATAAAAATATCCATATTATACAATCTGACGTACAACATTTTGAGTGTGTCCAAATACTTGTTCACAAAATCTGGATTATCTCCAATTACAGGAGTTATTTTCATATTATTTTTTGACATCTCATCAAAGATGAAGAAGAATATGGAAGTCTGGGCATTTACGGGGCTGACGACCGTCATCGGCTGGTTTAAGTGATCACTTCACACACGTGTAACATTCACCAATTCTACCCATTATTGACAACCACACTACTCAAATTCTTGGAAGTTCTTTATATATTAACCAATTTAGAAACCTTGTGAGGTCCACCATACTAATATAAGAGTTTCTGCTTAGTAAAAAGCTTCTTTACATCTCACCAATATATGTCTTTAGTGAAGTTCTAGTGATTCATGAACAAGGTTTCTAAATTGGTTCATATATAAAGAACTTCCAAGAATTTCAGTAGTGTGGTTGTCAATAATGGGTAGAATTGGTGAATGTTACACGTGTGTGAAGTGATCACTTAAACCAGCCGATGACGGTCGTCAGCCCCGTAAATGCCCAGACTTCCATATTCTTCTTCATCTTTGATGAGATGTCAAAAAATAATATGAAAATAACTCCTGTAATTGGAGATAATCCAGATTTTGTGAACAAGTATTTGGATACACTCAAAATGTTGTAAATAAATTATCTGGTCAAATTATAAGCTTAAATAATAAAAATGAAAATGGTATTTTCTGGCGTTTCTCATGTGTGTGATTATAATCCAGGATTTGGACCTCACATACTAATATAAGAGTTTCTGCTTAGTAAAAAGCTTCTTTACATCTCACCAATAGATGTCTTTAGTGAAGTTCTAGTGATTCAAGAACAAGGTTTCTAAATTGGTTCATATATAAAGAACTTCCAAGAATTTAAGTAGTGTGGTTGTCAATAATGGGTAGAATTGGTGAATGTTACACGTGTGTAAAGTGATCACTTAAACCAGCCGATGACGGTCGTCAGCCCCGTAAATACCCAGACTTCCATATTCTTCTTCATCTTTGATGAGATGTCAAAAAAAATATATATAATCTGACGTACGTAACGGAACACAAATACCAACACTGACGTATGTAAGCGAAATATGGTATTAATGACCAAATTAATCTGAACCCAAAATATGATAGTATACATGGAAATATATAGAATATATGAAAATATGGGAATGAAGGAGCTAGGAGTTTATATCAGGAAAGACACTATTGGCGTTCCATCCTCTATATCTACTACTGTAAAAAGTGGCGTAATAGTAGCACTAACAAATTAATTTCTCCGTTTTAGAAAAAAAAATCTCCCCGAAGAATATTATTTACTTGTAAATGTGTTTTAAAATAAAAATAATTAAATTTCTTTTATGAAAGAAAATTTCAATAACATGCAGGTATTATTGTAGCCTCTAAAATTGTGAACGATATTTCTAAGGGTAGCGTGCTTTCAAAATAATGATCAGGAATGTATGTAAACAATAAACAATATATGAACTTCTTTGGTGCAAAACAGGCTTACTAAAACTAAGCCTTACTAAGGTAATAAACGTGTTATTTATTATTCAGTTGAATTACGACATCACTAAGTATGTACATTTGCATTTATTCTAAGTCAAAATTAAGATTTTTTTGCAGCGAAATAAAACGCCAAACACTTAATAATAATTTATCTGTATTTATGTTCGCCATAACTGTCATTAAATGGATGGGGATTCATCACGAAAAACTTGTACAATAATAATAATTATTATTTTATAGTTTGGTAGATTTTTATTAGCGGATAGCAATACCGGGATTCGACAAACGATATTCACATTTGCGATGCACCGGGTCACGGAATTTTGATGGAAATACGAATATTTGGAATGAATGCTTTTTGTCACGCTACGGGCTCTAGTCGCTGCTAACTTTTCGTCGATTTTTTAGGTAGAAATGAACACACGCCCGCTTCCCTTTTTTGGGAAATAATAGGGATACTTCGCAACTAGGGGGCTTTCGCATCACGTACAAGTAGAATAACAGGCCTTTTTGAGAATTGAACCAATGTATTGTTCAAGTTTTTTACAACATGAAAAAGCTTCTTAAAATTAGTTGTTTTTAAATTCATAATTTATTAATGAATTTAACTAATACGTTATTTACTGTAGGTACTATTGTACATCCGCATCGCACTGTACGGCCAACACCATAATAGACGACTCCCGGGCAGACCACCAAAGTGATAGATCGATAGCTGGGAATCGACATCGCAGGAGGGTAATCCCTCTTAAAAACAGGCCACAAGGCCTATACCAAGAAGAAGAAGAAGAAGAAGACTATTGTCCAGTATCCGCCTCCGTAGTATGATAGTTAGCGTGTTTAGCTACCGTGCTGGAGGTCTCGGGTTCGATTCCCAGGAGGTTAAATAAAAGTGATTTTACACTCTATTTTTATGAAATATTGACCTGGACTGGTCACTGATGCACAAGATAGACCACCTTGCCTTCATGTAAGTAACGACCAAGATAACGTTGCGTCAATACGATGCAGTGCCCTGTGCACCATTGGGTGCGGATAAGGATTAGATTTTACAAATAAAATTAGATAAATCGAATGAAAGAGAGATTTAAAAATATGTTTTATGTAAGATTTTATACTAATAAAAGTCAAATTTAAAAGCTAACAACTTAGTAAATGCACATACATTCAAAACATCTGTATATTATTCATACGTACCTTAATTATTAAATTCTTAAATATATCATGTTCTTTAATCATTTGTAAACGAAAAAAAAATTTTCAACGTTTTAAACGTAGTAAATACCATAAACCCGAAACGAGTTTTTTTTTAGAAAAATCTAATTTATTGTTTGTAGGTTCATGGTGAAGATTGGAGATACATGCACGTTATGGAAGTTTAAAGGAAACCCCTGCAAAATAATTGTTCAGTAATTTCATTCTTTTTAATCTAACTTTCAAATCTTTCTAAAACGACTGTAATTGAAATTGGCAAATGATTCAACGTAGAATGTTACTTGCATATAAGGAGTAAACGTAAATCTTAGCGTAAAATCTTGGAATATATTGAAAAAAATAGTACAGAATATTTCAAATATTTTTCCCTATGATATTTAATTCATGAACATATTGTCAGATGCAATTAATATGTTTAACGTTAAAGGTTAACTAATTTAGTCCTCAGTAGAGTTAAACCACTTTCTCAAATTTGTAAACCAGGACATTCATCTTTATATGCTGCATTTACCTTAAACTTAAACTGTGAATGATATATTATAAATATCTAAACAGAGATGACGTAACTTTTTATAAGAAAGGAATATGTAGGTTAGAGCGCAGCTATTTTTCTTGTTGGTTTTTACAGGTATTTTTATTTTGACTTTGGGGATTTTCAGATTCACAATAAATGTTTTGAGAGTAAAGGACGTTACTGCTATATGGGAAAAGAAATGGAGGAGTAAAAGAATGATAGATGGGAAAAGGTTAATGGCCGTTATGACTAGTGCATCCGGTGTTGCATATCGGTACTCGTAAAAGCTTTCGCACGTGTCCATGGAAGTGATTTATGTAAATTATATTATTATTAACGTCATTATTCCTTTCTAATTTATCAAAACAATTATTTGTATTTTTTGTTTTTCAATACCGGGATTTATTATTGTATATTATAAATAGTCGACAGAAAGAACTTCGCCTAAGGTCAATCTTACTCTGTATTTCTTATGTATATGTAACTATTTAAGATATTATTGTAGTGCATTTAGTAGTTTGTATTTATAATATTTAAAAACATAAATATGTGCATAATAAAAGTAATTTTCTTATACAATAAATCGATTTTATATCCTATCATATTATGTCTGTACGTCCATATATCTAAACCGAAGATAATCCGTCAGCTAATGTTCCCCACAAAATGATTTGTTAACGGTTTTGTTGGAAGAGAATGTAACGGGCGGCTACAAAATAAAGTACTTAAAATCTGTAAAAAATATATATATTTTATTTATTTCAAACCCTTGTTATGTCGCATATCAAACTTTTTGAATAATTATTCACTTTTCTTATTTTAAGTGTGTTAATCATAAGTAACAAAAACGATTTCTAGTGGGCCTGTTAATTCAATATTATATCCAAGGTTATAAATGGAAAATCAGAAGTTATATTTACGAAATAAATGTTTTTTGACATCAGATGCTTGATCCATAATTAAATAATATCTTAATAAACTATTTTTACTTCTTTGACCCTTATCTCAATTCAAATTGGGTGGATGCGGTGTTAACTTAATCGATAATTATACGATGGCAGGGTTATTAGTCTGATCTGATTAGTCCGATCTGGGAAAGAAGTAAAATATATTTAAATAGATGACGCTGTGAAGGAGCTCACAGTAAAAGATATCACCGCTATACGGTTAATGAAGTATAGGATATAGGAAATAAAGGAATAGCAGTAATGGCTAGGACCATCGGGGGTTGCATATCTGTACTCGTATAAGAATTTTGAACACAGTAATGTGTGAGCGTTCCTTAAGGAAGATGAGGTACATATAATTCGCCATATTCAGAAAATTTACAAATAAATAATATCTCCCTTTCTTATTTCGTGTTCTTGTAAAGATAAAACAAAAGTTTTTCATACTAATTGTGACATAATATGGGAAAAATTAATCATATTGATTTTTTGTGTTGAATATTCAAGTAAAATCAAGATTTTCATTCAAAATTATAATTTACGATAAACGCATGCTAAAAAATACGATTAGGCACGTACATATATTATATTGGTACTGTTTTAAAGAAATCGGGTAATTTTTAACTCGCCAAGTCGATTTTGAGGGGCGTACTTGAAAACGTTGCGTGACGTCGTCTCGACTAGTAAAATACGAGTTTTATTTTCACGAGATTTCAAACTTAGGTTTCATCTGTCATGTCTCGATTGATTATTTGAAAATATGTGTAAGAATAATTATTTCTACCGTTCTAATAACTGTTTTTGTTTTAGTAAATAATCGAGAAATAGAAACATTTTCTTGGAGCATAATTATTAGAAAGAAATCAAGAGTCAGTTTCTGTTCTGCAAATTTATAGTCAAAAGAAGTTCTTGTTTTTATTTTAGTAAATTTATAAACGCCAAGTATTTAATGAATTAACTTCATTTCAAGTCACAGCTGTAGCATAGATAGGAGTATTTTTTTTCTAGGGGTCGAATTTTAGAAAAAAAAATATTAGAAAATTTCTGTCAGAAAATTTACCATTAAAAGAACTTCTTATTCTTATTTCTCTAAATTTAAATATGCCAAATATTTAAAGAGTTAACTTCCATTCCAAATCCTAGCTGTGACGTTGATATGTTTTTTCTGGGCGTCGATTTAACTAATTAAGATAACAACTTCTATTAAAAGCTAAGTTTCGTCACAATAGATATGTAGAGACATTTTTGCCACACCAGTTACTTTTCTTATACTATGTTATGGGGTGGGCGGTGACAGCGCGGCCGTGGTACGGTCTCGTCTGCACCGGAGACGTCTCGTGCGGGCTGGGACCCGGGTGGGGTACAGTAGGGTAGGTACTGCGCTATCTCGCTGTCTACCCTCTACCCGCTACACGGGGTAGGTACGCCGGCACGCAACCCACTCGGACAAAGGAAGAACACAACCTGATGCAGTCTACGAACAAAGGTTGTACTACACAATGCAACCAGAAAATCAGGACACCTTTGATATATCGCGGCTCCCCGACTAATTGTCGTATCTGCGTTTGTATAAATTTTACAAGAGAATGTTATTGTTTGTGTTTGCCATTATAACCAGAAAATCAAGACACGTTTGATAAATCGTGGTTTTCCAATTACTGCATTTGGACAGATTTTACAAAAGAATTATTCATAGTTTTATCTATGACCCCTTTTTTAAATGGTTGAACTTTACTTTTTTTATCGATAAACAGTAAGGAATTAAAATTTATCTTTACATGGATTTCGTTATCACTTTTGGAAAAATAAAATATATATATGACTTTTGTTAATATACGGGTATGTAAATAATACTATACTTAATAATAAAAGTGTTCGTAATGGAAATTACGCAAAAAATGTCATTTACGATAGTCAGGAGAACGACAATATCATATGTTGTTTTCAGGGCTTTTTTATATAAATTTAACAAAGTGGAATATCGCGCATTGCACTGGTCCGTTACATAAGATTTTTATCATCATTACTCCTGTTGTGAGATTGTTTTGAATTTAAAACAATTGCAGAATTCAATTTTGAAATCCGAGCCTTGTTAAAATTTAACAAATTTAAGGGAGTCACCAATATAAGGGACAGAAAATATATGATGTATCCTTCCTGTTTTTACTTTTTCCCCTTTGAGGCATACCTGGCGAAATCAGGCTAAAAATTAGTTAGTAAGAAACTTGTTTTAAACTTAATTTTAATGCCTGAAGTCAAATGCATTAATAATACAATTAATCGAAATTCGACAGCTCAACTTAAAAAATAACGTAATACGAAGTTTTTGTCAATTTGAAAATTGAAGATTTTAAAAGTTATTTTATTATTATTTATTAAATTATAATGAATCTTACACACAATGGAACTAACTCGAAATTATAAAATTTAAAATTGTTTCCTTATTGAACACGTGTAGTGGCAGTATATTTCTCACCCCCAATTCAACGAAAAATCCCGTGTTAAGGGGAGGGTATTATTGCATGAAAACTAATATAATACCAAAATTAACATTGAGAGTATAATATTATAACGCTGAGAGAAATTTAGCAGTGAAAAAAATGGCATACAATATAATTAACGCTTGTAAAATATGTAAGTGATGTTAATATTGATAAAATGGTTGGATTATGTATAAAAAAATATAATAAACCATGAAGCTTTAACACCTGGCTCGGAGTTTAACATCAAGGTTAAATTAAAACAAACAAAGCGAAATTTAAATAATCGGAGACAAATTTGTGAGACTCTCACAAATCGAAACTATGTTTAGACGAATCTCACTACCGGAGTTCTAATTTGTATTAATCCATACCAAGCCATGTTCTACAATACATAAACGTATTAGAATCTTGATGTCGATAAAGTTTCATGCTGAAGTAAGGAAAAGTTCTAAAAATACCTCATATCATGCTCCATTTTCTTTGTTTTTTCGTCGGTGTATCAGATTATTATTCTATTTTATTAATTAAAATCATTGTTAACTTTGTGGTGTGAAAAATTCTCTTCCCGACTATGCAAAATCGTTTGAATTTTCATGAAAAAAAATACATAAATTGAAATTTGCATTGACTTAAATTTTTACGGATGAATATGGTAGACGTCAGTCCATGACATTATCATAAATTATGAATGTGAAAATAACATTTTAAAATACATAAAAAAATTATTTGTATGTAGACCCAGTCGACAATAAATCCTAGAAATTCTTGGATGGTAGACATTTTTAAAATGAAGTCGCTTTGTTGAAAATGTAAATTTTAAAAGAAAAAAAACGTAAACTTATATTTATGTGTAATCTGAAAAATATAGCTTCCAAAAACAAGTGAAACCGAATATGAGGGATGTGGGTTTTTAAATTCGGAACGAAATATACTAGTAATATTAAACTGATAAATATCTATGAAATTAGTAAGTACCTACCAATCAAAATCATAATTTTTTTTCAAAAGAAGTCGTTTCATTGAATATGTAATTTTTAAATTAGGAAAACCAAAAACTGAAAATGGAAATAAATGGACGTGAGTTTTTAAATTTGGAATTGAGTAATGAGTAATGAGTAAGTACCTACCAATATTTATAAAATTTTCAGTATAACCCATTTCATTGAACATGTTAATTTTAATTGAAAGAATACCAAAAGCATCTAAAAAAAGATGGCTTCAAAAAACAAGTGAAACCGAAAATGAGTTTTTAAATTTGGAACGAAATATACGAATAATATTAAACTGATAAATATCTATGTAATGAGTAAGGACCTACCCGAATTATTAATTTCCTAGCTCAACGATTTGTTACGCGAAAAAACCCGTGTTGTTATTATTTAAATTTCGCGAGATCATCAGGCACGAATATAAAAACTTCAAACATTGAACCCAAAGTCAACAACCTTTTAAATAAAAACTTTCCAGACGAATGCAACTTTGTTTCTCATTATGGACGACCATGCCCATTTCATTGGCGAGCTGTGGTCTCGTGGTAATTTCGTGGACTTTTGATCTGAGGTTAACTGTTCGATTTTTCATTTTGCCGCAAATTATATTCTTGCATAGCGCGTGGAATCCATTACGAATTAAAAAAAAATACGATCGAGTTAAGATTTCTGTTATGTAAAAAAAGCTCTTTTAAGTCAAGTTATAACATTTTTATGCATCACATAATAAAAAAAAACAATATTTAGTGAAGTAGTATTTTTTTTAAATATTAACAGTATGTATATTTACAGTATGAAGGTTATACTAAAATTAGATTCTATAGTAAAATGAACAAAAAAGTTAATAAATTATATTAACCTGGCTAAATATCTAATATGTTTAATTTCACAATGTTTGTGGGTTACAATATTTTAACTGCTATCAAGTAGCATTCTGTCCGCCATGAGCAATATTTATTATTGCATTAATCGCTGTCACGTTCAACAGATGGCGCTGCCATTGAGTTAAAAATATGGTTTTCGAAAAATTACATTTTTCACTGTCGAAGTAACAAAAAACATGAATTTGAATCAAATGAATTTAAGAAGAATTTTTTAACAAACGAATATTAACATAGGTTATAGTTTTATATTTTTAAATATGTGTCATCCTCACATCCGAAATTGCACTAAATAACATTTTTTAGTAGGTACGTTATTAGTAGACATGCCTCTTAATTTAATTGTGTGATTATATCAAATAAACAAAATTCGATTGAAAAAATATAAAGGTCTCGTGTTTCATTTTGTAAGTTTCTTCCTTGTAATTAAGAAAAAGTTGAATAGCAATTTATCTTGAGTCGGAAGATTTAATGCTGAAAACCTCCAATTTAAAGGGTAAGTAGTTTGCATTGAAATAAAGTTAACCCTTTGCGCTCTAAAAAAACATTGTTCTTATTCTATAAAAACAAAAACCAAAAATCACGATAAAAAGTGTGTCAGTTAGATGTCAATCGATCAGATAGAGCTTTGCGCTTCATACAGTTTTCATCTTGTAGGTTGTGGTCACATACATAAAAATAATGTTCGTTCACCAAAAGTCCATTACATGACAAGCACAGAGAAGAAAAACGATATTATTAAGGAGCCGTGGTGTAGCTGAGTAGATGTTCGACTGAGGAAACGGCGTCGCGGGTTCGATTCCAGTCAATTGCAAAATGAATTCAAGAAACATTTATTTTCAATTGGTCTGAGTGTGTATTTGTGATATATTTTTAACACCTTACTACCCTATCCTTGCTATCCTTGGAGTGGAAAAGCCTTTAAAAATTGAGGTTTTGCGGTTATCCCATTTTTTCAAATAATATTTTACAATACAATATTTGTGTATGTTCAAAATGGTAAACGCTGATCTTCAAATTTTGGAGAAAAATATCACCGAACAGGCCACAATACCAGAGTAAAAGAAAGTATTAGAAAAACTTTTAGACAAAAAATCAAAATAACTTTATTCCGCTATTTCATAAAGTATGGGGAAAAATAATGAACCATAAGGAGTGTGTCAAAAATAACTTCGTAATATTTATGAATAAAAAAATAATGTAGAGACCGCTAATTGGCAATTTATGTGAAAGTGGATTGTTATATTGTATTTGATAGTGATATTTTATGATTTTTGTACAAATAAAGTAGTTTTTTTTAAGTGGACCAACTCTTTTAAGGTGTAAACGTGAATATAATGTGACACAGGAGGTGTAAGGGTTAAGGTTCTCATTGCGAGTCGTCACAAATCGAAAAAAAACTCGGATATCAGATAATTTTTATTACTTACTAACGGTTTAGGCTGAAGGAGGGGAAGGAATATTAGCTAAAGTCAGTCATAGTATGGCTAGGTAAATATAGTAAATTATCGTCAATTTCTAGTTTGGTCGATAATGCTCTAAAGTAATATCTTTAAACATAGCAATATTTTTCAAATCATTAATAAGGCACAAAAAATATAATGTCTACGTTTCTAGAACAATTATAATAATTCTATTAATAAATATGTTATCTTAGAGCTCCTATGCACAGGCAAATGCTTTAACGAATGCATATGTCATCCGGTTTATCTATGATATCCGTTACCGTTGAAATCTTATCTTTGTTGGTACATTACGTTTAGTTTTTATTTGTATCGGTATTTACACTGTGACACCACTTCATCACTTAGGATTAAAATAATTAGTGAACTTTATTGGTAGTGATAGGGCCTTGCCGCCAACGGAAATCATAGATAAACCGGATGATCCCATTCATTTCTGTGAGTATTGATAGTTGAAATTTGATTTACGTACTATAAAGTCATATCTTTTTACTACATACATGCATTTCTGAAAATAAAATAATGAAAAATTATTCACGAAAGTAAATATCCTATTTATGATGTACTCATTTATTTTTTAAAAACAACTTTTAACAGGTAAAACTAAAGGTTGATTTTTTAAATCATGTTACTGTTAAATATTTTATTGAAGAACATATGTAGATACCATATATAGGTACTCGTATGTAGTATATACGATTCTATGGGCGTGTGTGCAATACACGGAATTACACGGAATTTTACTGTCCGGCACGTCAGTTAGCATATAAAATGGATGATTGGCTTGGATTGGCTTATGCTTTAGTCCATCTTTCTTCGGATCGGTGCTCTTGATCGGTGCGTGAATACGTTGTGCGTAAATTCGATCACGCGTAACTGTCGTAGTCGCTTTCATTTTTCAAAACCGGACTGCCGGATGGTAAAATTCCGTGTAGTGCACAAACGCTCTATAAGTAGTATATTACGATTGTCTGTCATAGTATTATGGTTCGCACGTTTAGCTAATGTGTACTTTCAATATTTTCTCGAGAATTCTGAAAATAATTTTCCATTTCTCCAATCTTATCCCCTTTTATTAAGTACGATCACTGAGCAGCTAAACGTTATCAATTTTTTATTATTATTGATAATGGCAGAACTAAAATCACAACGTATAAAGTATTGTGAGGGCAATCGACACCCCTCGTCGCCTTCTCGCCCTTCCGCGTTCCCACCCCACCCGGCCGTGAGCACCTGCTTTAGCACAGTGCCCCATTTGCCTTCGGTTGACCTCGGCTTAATGAATGAAGATTGTATCTCAAGAAAAAGGTCCCAGTGTTTGGAAATAACTAAACATTTCCGCGAACTTTCAATCGATTCTAGAACGTTTCTTTATTAAACATCTGAAGGATATACATGAATTTATCTTAATTTTTTACATATCAACATATCGCTCACTCCTTTCAAGAACGTCATAAATCAAAAAACTTGATTATTCAAGAGATCGTTTTTAAAGTTTTAAAATATAATACAATGTATTAAAAGTAAATATCAAGCCACTTTTTGAACTTTTTACTGTATTATTTTTGAACAGATCTTTTTAGGTAAAACCTGAAGGTTTTTTCTCCATTTGAAAAATATTTAGTATATTTAAAAAAATAATTAAACAATACATTTTCTTCAAAATGCAAAAACAACACTTTCTGCCCTATAGCGGGTAAATATTAAGTTAATAATATGCCTCTTTTGCTGGGATATAGTACATTTTCTGGGCATTCCGAAAACATGCACAACTGAAAATTGACGATTTTTTATTTATGACGTTCTTGAAAGGAGTGAGCGATATATGAAGAAGTATGTGGAAGTCTGGGTATTAAGGCCCTATATACGTTAAATAGCAACTTAACTTTCTTTAAACTCAAGTCAAATTTGACGTAATTGATTTTTTTCCTAAAACATCGTTTTCGTATTAAAAAAGTTTTTCTTCGAATTAAATATGGTTTTGAAAAGAAAAGAGTTATTGAAAGGTAAAGAGTTAAAAAAAAATTCTCCTATGTGGAGAAAACCTAGATTTGTAAACAAATATTTGGATATACTCAAAATGTTGTGGAAAAACCCAGATTCAAAGGAATGAATAATCCCATTAATGCATTTTGTGCAGTTGTTTTTCTACTCATCGTTCTTAGGGGATTGATATTGTACGTCCTGCAGTCTAAGAAATTTTCAGAATCAGGCATGCGACGATTTATGATTATAAAGTTTGATAATTGCTACAAATAATATTTTTGCTTTCATTAATTGAAGTTGTTAAAAGTGAACTGATGACTGGCGGTCAGTTCTGAAAAGCATAAAAGACTAAGGATAACTACGAAAACAACAAAGTAGATTATATATAACGTTTTAGAATTGAAGTCGATATAAGTTGAGATACATATTCTAATTTTTGCATAAGAAAAATTAAAATTAATTTTATTACAAAATCAGGAGTGTAAACATATTTGTACATAAATGTGTGATTATATTATTTTTAATTGATTTAGAAATATTTAATATATTTTTTTCATTTATTGTATAGTCCAGAAAAATCTATGTTCTCCGTGGCAGTTAAAATATAAATTGACTTTACTTGACTTAGTAAATAAATAATTGTGTCAATTAAAAAATAATTAGAATACAAATCTCACCGAAGTGATACCATAAGTAAAAGTTGGGCTGATATATAAAGTTACTCATGGTTAGTAAATAATTGTATTAATTTAAAAAATATTATAATACAAATCCCACCAAAATACCTATGATATCCATAAGTAAAAAATGGGCTTAGTTATAAATTGACTCATGGTAAGTAAATAATCGTATCAATTAAAAAAATATGAAAATACAAATCCCACCGAAATACCTATGATACCCATAAGTAAAAGTTGGGATAAAATAAAAATTGACTCATGGTAAGTCAATAATCGTATCAATTAAAAAAAATATGAAAATACGAATCCCACCAAAATACCCATGATACCCATAAGTAAAAGTTGGGATATAATATAAATTGACTCATGGTAAGTCAATAATCGTATCAATTAAAAAAATATGACAATACAAATCCCACCGAAATACCCATGATACCCATAAGTAAAAGTTGGGCTTAAATATATTTTTGGTTGTTATTTTTGTTTTATGGGCGAACCTATTTCTTAGTATTATACGATTAAGAGCCATTCTTATTATTATCATCAAAGTTTCATAACGTAAATGGCTGAACGGGGCCATTTAAACGCTAATAAAAGACGATTTAACTACAGAAATATACGAATATATCTGAAACTTTTTGTTGTTTCTTGAAAATTGGAATCAAGCTGAGACAAAGTGTAAAATCGATTACTAAATTTTCTATCATATTTCTAACTCGGTACGAAGACATACAAGGTATTTCAGAAAAGTAATGAGATTTTTGCTTTATATCCTATAAAATTATCGTATTATATACTATACAATTTGTGAATGATGCATTTAATGAATTTTGAAACAAAAATTTTACTGAATGAAGTAATATGCCAAAAGGTGGCATACTATTATTTTATTACGTGTAGTAAGTATTAAGTATGATCCGGTCATTGGTATTAAACAAAAACAACAAATGTCTCAAAATCATTTTTTTCAAGAAAAAAATGCCTTTGTTGATAATTTAATATTCTCAAAATTATAAATATTAAAAACATTTGCTATGTGGTTAGTCATTTTTACTTATTTATTTTTTGACAAAAATGTTAGAGATATTAGTATATAACCACTCACCGAGATTTTTGTGTCTACCGGATTCGAGAATTTGATATTTTTTGCAGTTGATTTAAGGAATATACGACCTTTTACATTTTTTTTGTATTCTTGCGTTTTATTTATTTGCTGGTAATAAGAAAAAAATAGTTTTACAAGTTAATGTGGCATATTGTTTTACATTCTGAACTTGATTATAACTAAATGCTTTAAGTGGTAATGAAATAACTACTGAAGTTTATTATTTTTTTATTTTATTTTTATAATACGTAGACGTCTTTTGTCTTCTGTCCGCCTCCGTAGTGTAATGGTCAGCATGCTCGCCTACCGTTGTGGAGGTCCCGGGTTCGATTCCCAGGGGGGTTTAATAAATATAAGTGATTTTTTCACTCTAATATTTATTCAATATTACACTGGACTGGTACCTGAAGTGGAGGGCTGATCACCTTTCCTTCATGTGTAATCGATCGAGCTAACACTGGTTTTATATAAAGCAGTGCCCTATGCACCATTGGGGTGCGGTAAGGGATTATTATTAGACGTCTTTTAAGGATGTCCTCGAGTAGTTTGTCGCGGCCAGAAATATTATTAGGTATATTCAACATATGATGTATATAGTTACCTCCATACTCGTATTATGGTAGAATATATGTATACAACATGACCTCGCCGTGTTCAGTTAGTAACGTGAACGGCCCAAGTACCTTTATTTGAATGTATATTATTGGACGTACCTGCCGCGAAGTCGAGTAAGAAACAATACCCTTACTTCGAAGGGAGGACCACTAAAGAGAACGTAATAATAAAGTTTTCATCGGGTAATTGAATAACATTTAGTTAACTGGTGCTTGTTTACGTAGACCTAACATAGCATTACAAGAAATTTAAGAGATTTTAAGATAAAACGTTTTGTAGTTTTTATATTTTTAAGAAGGTCAATTTCATTACTTATTCTTGGGTTGGTTATCAGAGATCTCTATTTGAGAATACATATACGTATACATCGTGTTTCAGGCCTATTCGAAACTATTTTCATCGATGATTTTTGAGGATAAAAAAACAAAATCCTTTTAATATTTTTTCCAAAAGCATATTTTGAAATTATCCTCGTTCATACTACATTTTAATTCCATTAAAAAAAAAATACATATAATAGGAGTATATAAAATGAGAATTTAGCAATGCTCTTTTGGAAAAATGTTCTTTGTACTATTTTCGAAGGTCTTTCACAGAAATCATTGTTTAAATTTATTCGATAAAACACTATTAAAAAAATATCGCGCGATCTAATTTAACCCATATTTTGAAACAAATATAATAGAATAAAAGAATTGAAACATTTTAAGGATGCTTAAACAGTCCTACGCTTTTATTTATTTATTAATATTTATTATGTAAAAGATATCAATGATTTTTCGAAACGCACGAATAAGTTTTGCTGAGCACAGAATACGTTCATGATTCAAAATTGTGTATATGGATGTTCGATCATGGACAGAATTGTAAATATATAATACTCAGTATATAAATTCATCGCTTAAACCAGCCAGTAACAGCTAGTATGTCCTGTAAATGCTGTAGTGTATAAATACATATGCAGTGTATAATAACCCGACTTATTTTTTAATACCTCAATTGGTTGATTTTAAAGTAGAAATTGAAATAATTAATGGAATCCAGTTGGTTTCTAAAAGGTCTGTGTTATATATATATATATATATATATATATATATATATATATATATATATATATATATATATATATATATATATATATATATATATATATATATATATATATATATATATATATATTCTCATATCTAACAAATACTTCGGACAAAACTCATTAAAAATTAAATAAAACAGTAGTTACTTAAAATTTAAAATAATATTTACATATATAAAAAATATCATTCTACATATGTAAATATGCAAATGGTACTTAATAATAATATTCCAATATTGGCAATGTTGATTTTGAGATTCATATATATATATATATATATTTATATATATATATATATATATATATATATATATATATATATATATATATATATATATATATATATATATATATACATATATTTATATATATATATATATATATATATATATATATATATATATATATTCTCATATCTAACAAATACTTCGGACAAAACTCATTAAAAATTAAATAAAACAGTAGTTTACTTAAAATTTAAAATAATATTTACATATATAAAAAATATCATTCTACATATGTAAATATGCAAATGGTACTTAATAATAATATTCCAATATTGGCAATGTTGATTTTGAGATTCGGATCGAATTATTTAATAATTGATTCTAAGGTGTTTGCATAATTGTTTCGAACATCTGGTTTTTCCATATAAATTCGCGTTTTAGCGTGAGGCCGTGGGGTCAACTACAGCCCCACCTTAACCCAGCTATAGCGTGCAGGGGTCAAATGATTCACACTCTACTCTATACTTATAATATTACGGCATAGAACATACCGATCATTATGTTGTATTCTGTAGATACTAAGCGGTTCATTTTGTTCATCCTTAAATTAAGTTTTATTATTTTGCTTGAGATTTTTCTTGATCGAAACCCATTATCAATTTGATCAAATGGTGTATGAGATTTTTAGGTATATTTACCGCCTTTTATAATAGTCAAAAATTAATACAGCGTTATCATAATCATAATTACCCGGAAACAAGGTAACTAGACCTTTTGATAGTAGATCGGATCGGTTTTCAATAAAATCAAAATATATTATTCATTGATTGGGCGTTGTGGAATCATGTTCAATGATTTTAATATGTAAATAAAACAGATGTTTAATACCACCTTTTGAGGTTTATTAACGTAAACACAACTAGTTTCGAGAACCACAGACATTTTCATCAACAGGTGAACATATACATAAAACTACAGTTAAAAAGTCAAAACTACAGATTTGTATTTTCATCTCTTGATGAGAACATATGTTGCTGCTACACACATATATATACACAAAACTAGTGGTGTTTACATTAATTTCTATTTATAAAGGTATTTAAAAATAATTGAAACGTTTTCTGAAATTATGGAATTCGAACGTCAAATACAAAATGCATGATTGGTTTTTCTATAAGATTTCGGTAATTAATCGTTTTAAATTAGACAATATGAGAAGTTATTAATATTTTTTATTTGTTATTCTAGACATATAAAATAAGTTTTTTATATATAAATTTGTATTTATGCATGTGTAGTAATAATTTACAAAGTTACATTTAAATTTGAAAAGCACACGCTGTACTATATACAGTGATTTACCTTTAACAATATATTTTATAAACTGAATAACGTGGGGTCAGGTTGCACCCCATGTTATTCCACCTTGTGTAGGTTAAATGACCCCCACATCACACTCCACTTGCCACCGTACGAAAAATGATTTCATTAAGATTGTCGTTTACAAATGTTGGTGACGTAATGATGACGGGTCCCAGAGATGATCTCACTACGAAACGAAGGGTGGTAAATAGGTAACTCAGACATCCATATTATATGTACAATACATATTAATTTATACATGAACAAACAATAAATATAAGTTTATGGTAAAATAAATATACATTAAAATACTACTTTGGGATGCCTCATTGAGATAATTTTATATCGATATTCATTCTAATCCTTATCCGCACCCAATGGTGCATAGGGCACTGCTCGTTTTGACGTAGTGTTAAATCTTGTTCGTTACATACACGAAGGTAGGATGATCACTCCTGCGCTTAAGGGACAAGTCTAGGGTAATATTAAATAAATATGACAGTGAAAAATCATTAATATTGATTTTTATCCCCCCCCCCTGAGAACCAAATCCAGGACCTCCAGCACGTTAGCTAAGCACGCTTATCATTACACCACGAATGAGGACTTGATATGGTTCGACAAAATCATAAAAAAATGAGGCATCATAAGATATTATTGGAAAATAATGCACATCTTAAGAATTATTACAATTACAATAAACTCGTAATGTACAGGGTTTTTAATATAAATTTTAAGGGACTAAAAGTCTATTTTTATAGAACCAATAATTGCACCGTAATGTTTCAAAATAAACATGAATTTTGTCGCAAAAATTAACAAAAGCTACTTAATAAATCGGCAGCATAAATTAATGGTTGAAAAATAGTATTCCTCGTATTCTTTTTAGACGCATATAATAAAAGTTTATTATTAATTATTTGGAATGTTAATGATTTCTATGTTTATTTTTCAACAACGCATTGAATAATTAGGGGTAAAACACGAAAACGGCACGCGTTAGGTGTCGGCTTAGAGTGTGTGTTAATTTAATAATCCTCATATTCTGATACTTAAACATTATAAACATTGATTTTATATTCGTTTTGATTTTTTAATCCTGCGAATGATGTTGTGCGAAATATCAATATCAGGTATACACAAACATTTTTCCAATTACAAAAAAAAATCCATATATTGATGTTCGAATTAACGAATTTACACCCACTGACATATTGATGAGTAATTTAATTTTATTAATATTATTTTATTAACATATCAAATTAATTTTATTAATCTGTTAGTAATTTGTTGGTTATCGCAATATATTAAATATATAATTCAATTAGTTCAACAAGCTACTCTTTAGCGTGACAATCGCTAAGGCGGCCCGCCCAACATCTTGCCCAAGAAGACCGAAAAGAAGGCGTAATAATACGCTGGGTCCTCTTCCCCTCCCCTCAGGCTCCGCCTATTCGACGCCCCGAGACTGACGACAAGGTAATTGTTTTTTTTTATGTATCAGTATCATCATCACAACATTATCCAACATTATAATATATAAACTATATTAAATAAATTGTATAATCGAACTTATAAAATTGGTATGATCGTAGTTACTTTCTGTAAAAATTGCATTAACGACAAAAAAGGTATGCCAATGTCTTTCGCCGAATGCTAATCAACAAAAATATTTGAAAAATTGACATTTCTGCCAATTTGAAAAACAATCCATCCAATCAAAAAGTATCAACAACAAAAAATAACGTATTTTTTATTGATTTATGATAACCATATTTTGTAAAATACATATAATAAATACTTATAGCTTTTTCTATTTTTACCTTATTTGAACAGTGATAGTGACTAACAACATCATCAGACTAATTTGTTAAAAAACCTAAGTTTACTTCGTTGAATTTATTAGAAATATACTAGTATTAAATATATACAAATAACAATCTTCATCTGCAATGCCCTGAAATGTGCAAAAAATTGGTTTCGAATTTGTAGGTGCACTAATTTCAGTAACTTAAAGTGCATATTTTATCATGAAAATCATTTAAAAATGTACTTAATATAAATAACAGAAAAAATGTTTTATTCTGCGGTTTTCTATTATTCATTAGTTTTACTTTCTCGTATTCGTGCGAAAAAATGAACATACATAACGTTCGTTGCTGTGTAATTTAAATGTGTATAAATTTCATTTCGCCATGGTATAAATTCGTGAAAACAAAAGGCATGGGGCGAGTGGAAAAGCCTTCTACTACTGTCCTTGGACCGAGATAAAAATCGCGTAGGACGAGTCTACTCCCAAGAAAAGTCACAACACAAGTTTCTCGATTTGCGAATACTTGCAGACGCTTTAGAATACTATTTAATATTTTCCCCTTTCATATAGTTCAGAATCGATGTTTTCTCGGTTGTATTATACTCGCATAATATGCAGAATATTGATGAAAAAATTGCGTGTTCTAGGAGAAATAATAAACGTCGAGCTAGTGAAGGTTTCTGCGGACTGAAGGTTAGCATCGAATGCGTGAAGTAGCGTACTTAACTCCGGGAATATGAGCTCACTTTTATTTCAGAAAACATTCTCCCCGTTCTGTTTTTCCAAAAATATCAACATTTATGGAAAATAAACGGCATTCCTTAGTTCGCGATTTACTATTGATACCGAATTAAATTGAAATTTTTGCATTTATATTAGTAAAATTTTTAAATATTAGGATTATTAATATTATTATATCCTAAGTATTTCGGAAGAATTTCCTTCGCATGTGGGAAAATTTTACGATGTAACGTTTAGCAAAATAACCTTGCGCGTTAAAACATTCCGTTTTATCAATAAAGAAAGCGTGTGTTTTGTATGTATACATGACAGTATATGAAGTATGCATGTCTGATGCATTTGTTAGAAGTCGAATAAAGCGGGTGATTCGTGGTACATTTTAAAACGAAATGCAGATTCGGATTGCGAGGATACGTTGTTGTACGATTGATTAGAATGATCTCGCTCACCATGTCGAGCACTCCGGCCAGCGGGGCCGGGAGCGGCTCCTCGCCGCCGGCCGCCGCGGCCACCAGCTTCTCGAGCGCCTTGAGGGTGTTCTCCAGCGCCGGCCACTCGGCCTTCTGCGCCTGCAGCAGCAGCTTCTGGGCGGCGTCCCTCGTGCTGGCGCCCGCACTCTGCGGCTTGGGTGGCTCCGCCTCCGCCTTCTCCTTCTTCTCTCCATTCTGCGGCGCCTCGTCCTTGGCCTCCTCCTTGTCCGCCTTGGCGGCGCTGGCCTTCTCTTCCTCGGCCGCGGCCTTCTTGGGCGGTCCCTTGCCCGTGCCCTTCTTGCCTCCTCCTGTGGACATGGTCACTCATCAGTGGGTCCTGCGGCGAGCCGGAGGCGCTGTCTCGTCACGCTCCCGAGGCTACCGCGGCCTCACTTCGCGCGCCATCTCCGGGGCCCGCATTCCTACAAACTAGGCCTAATTCGGGACCTGAAATCTCACTGTCTGCGACACTAAATCAGCACCCTCGATTCCCCCTTTTTATGTTCTCGTTATTCCCGCTCTTTTTCGTTTTTTTACGTTTTTTTTATATATTCACCTCTCGAAAACGTTTGCAAATTAATACGCTTAATATGTATAATTTACGAAACCAAAAATATGTTTTCGAGATCAACTAATATTAAAATAAGCTCGGCGACTTCGAGGTCAATTAGTTTAATAACTCGCGATCGACTCGTTCAATTTTCACGGAGCGGGATCGGCTAGAGGTCGGTCTAACTGTGCCATCGGCTCAACTGGTACACCTTAACTGTAATGATACGCGCTAAAGAAGGGAAGAAGTATGCGAAAGCGTGGTGGAGAAGTTCGTGGTCGAGTGCTCGGGATGGTGTGCGCGGTGTACAGCTCCGGACTCGAGAGCCGACTGCCTCCGGTGGAGTAGTTCTCTCCTCCTCCCGAGAGGCCGCCCGCGGTGCGCAAGTCCGCCCTACTCGGCGCCGCCCCCGGACCTTCTCTGAATATTTATTTACTCGGTTTCTTTTCCCGAATTTGACAGTTGACAAATGACATAATTTTAAAACTGTCATCGATGCGTGCGGAGACGAGGAAACTCTGACCAGGGTGCGTTTCTGGGAAATGAGAATCTAAATGCTAATCTAGGAATGACAACTATTAATCCTATCGGGAAAGTGCTTTGAAAGCCGGAAGGCAAATTTTCAGAACTAAAAGAGTTTCGTTTCCTAAAAATGATTACTTTACGGAAACTTGTAGATATTTCTGTGTTGATTATCTAAACTTAACATTACTAGGCAATCATTTATTTACGAATATAAAGCGAATATTCAAATAAATCATTTTTATTTCCATTAAATTTTAGTCTTAGTATAAATTCTTGACAATGAATGGCGTTAACTGCTTTGAACAGTAACAAACTAAAGCATTTATTATTCTTTGGGCATACACAAACACACTATTTTCAGTGATGTACATATGGTATATTGTTTATCTAAATAGTATATGAAATAATGGTATGGAGACCATAACGTAATACTTTCATATTTATTTTTAAAAACACGCACGTTATAAATGAAATTATTTATTAGCATAAGCACTATCTGCCAACTGATTTCAACAAGCTTTTAAGGTACAAATCTTGAATTTATCTCTGTAGATTGTTTTTGGTTTGTTGGAAGACATGGCAATAAGCTCGATATCATATACAAGTATGTAAATACATCGAGCTTTTTGCCTTCATAAGGAGAAAAAGCTTATTAGGTTATTTGAAGATTTATAGATACGTGTTTACTACACTCGGTATACGTCACACGTATTTTGAAATGTATTATGTCGTATTATACGTGTGGTAGGTAGTTACTGAAGTCCAGACAGGGGTCACAGAACTACTGCTCCGGTAGGTCGGAAACTGCATATCATTAGCTTTTTGCGTTCTTGAGAACGTGGTCAATCGATTCATTTCCAGAAAGTTTTTGTGATGAAGTACAAATTATTACAATACACAAAAATGTTGCAATTTTAATTATAATTACTCGCAATGTCAATATAATACGCTTTTAAAATACTTAAATATTATAAAATGTTTAAGTCTCATATACGTATATGTATTTCTCAGCAGGTTTGAGCTTAGAAAGTTTAGCTGGCAGAGGCCGAATTGGCGATTGATCTTAATAAAAGAGAGTTTAAAAAAATATATTTTTATGTGACAGTTACTGTATCGTAGATTTCGTATTTTAGTAAACTTCGAAACTGTACCATGAGCGTAAAAAAATCTGTATTTAACTGTATCATCTATTAAAAAGTGACTTCATTAATGATTACACTTTACAATATTGACGTCCGGGTGTGTGTTCTTCAGACTTTCATTCACACCATTGAGCCATGGTTAATGAGATGGTCGATATTAGAAATATATATATATATAACTCACTTTTATTAGTTTGATTTATTCAAAGTCAATTTAATAGTCTACTTTAATTGCCTCAAGATTTGTAAGATTATTTTTGCAGTAAAGTCAAACGTGGAGAAAATTGACCATTATTATATGCCCACAAACATTGTTGAAATGAACACTTAAAAAATCACTCAAGCTTTTATTTAGCAGATACCTTTTTATTTTATTTGAATAAACTCAAAATATTGCAAAAAAAACCTTTTTGTTTTAAAATTTCTAATGTTGAAAAAGGGGTTAGTTTTTCCCTTTGGTAGAATAATAATCACGCTTTATAAATGTTATGAAAACATTATTTTAAAACAGATTGTGTTAATTTCCTTTCCTGAAACCGGTGAAAGTTTAACCGTAGTTGATTTCCGCCCAATAAACATCTCTTTATGCGGAACATCATTATGAGAATTATTATTATTCAATTTTAAATTTTCTCCTTGCGTGACTACCCTTAAATGTTCGCCCTTATAGAATACTAAATGAAATAATATATGCTCCATCTGATTAGTAACAGAGTTTGACTAACTTCACGTCCACCAAATGCGAAAGTTAATTATAGAAATATACTACTACTACTACTACTACCATCATGCCGTTTCTCTGTAGGGGTGAGAGGCAGAGAAGACGAAACCCCACAGTCTTCTGTCCTAACATACACTCATATATGCAGTCACACATGCCCTCCGATTTCGCAGACTTTTGACACCACCAGATTTTTTTAGGTCAGATAGTCAATAAATTTGTCCGGTTGTTTGTTTTTATTTTTATTTCATTTTTTATCCATAAAAATGTCAAATAATAGTTAATTTTTGAAACTTAAGAAGTACTCATAACTGTATTATATTATGATATAATAAAACAAGATCGAAAAAGGGGAATAAAAGATTATTGTTAATCAATTTACATTAACGAACTGCCGTTATTAAAAACTTGTAATATTTTAATGTTTTTTGTACTCCATATATCAATAATACTAAAATAAAAAATCATACTACTCGTATATAATTTTTAAAACAGAAGTGGGATATTAAAATTAGGCTCAAGGATTTTATTATAACTCTTATTCGCACCCAATGGTGCATAGGGCTCTGCATCGAATTGACGCAGTGTTATCTTGATTATTACTTACATGAAGGCAAGGTGATCACTGAACCAGTCCAGGGTAATATTAAATAAATATTACAGTGTAACATCACTAATATTTATTTTCACCCCCCCTGGGAATCGAACCCGGGACCTCCAGTGCGGTAGCTAAACACGCTGACCATTACACCACGGAGGCGGACATGTATTTATTTACAAGGATTTTAGATATGCTAAAGGATATGTATTTATTTACAGTTTTTTTAAATTGAATTTTATGATTCGTAAATTAAGTATTTATTTATGGTTGTCTGCAGCTAGGATAGTAAGGATAATATAGGTAAATGTGGAAAATACATCACAAACACTCAAATCAATTGAAAATAAATCTTGCTTAAATTCATTTCGGAATTTGGCGGGAGTCGAATCCGCGACGCCAGATTCGCAGTTGAAGAACGTCTATCCTTCTACGCCACGGCGCCTGTCAATGATGCCAATTGATGGCGAAATAAACATATTTGAAAAAGGTTCATTGTGATGTCCTTTTAAATTCGACATAAACAAACGAAGATTGCCTCTCCGAAAATTGGAAGTAAAATATAATAAGAAAACTCTTTTCCAAACTTTGTATAAAAAATATAGAATGATGTTATTTGAATAAATGATTCGCGTGATAATATTTTCCCAATCGCTGAAAAATGGAAATAAAAATTATATGAAACTATGGCACTCTATAAAAAATGCAGTATATAATTGTTTAATTTGTTTCCAACGATGTGGTGCTTTTAACAAATCTCCATGATATTCATATAATTTCTTGCTTATTTCTAGACGGATCGTGGGAAAGAGATGGAGAATTTTGTGTTTCTTTTGCATGTGAGTGAAAGAGAGGAACAATGGGGGAAATTTCTTCTAGGGCAAGTCTGCACGCCACATCCGTAACCATTATTATGAGAATAAACCGCACTTAGAATGTTCCCGTCTTAAGGAAAACCGCTGTAAAACGTACCCAGCATAAAGAGACGAACAATGCTGTAAAAGTGTGTGTGGTGTGTTGAAAGATGGGGTTAAATTTATCACAAGACATTTCTAGGGTTAAATGATTTGTATACTAAGTTCACCCACTTTTCCGACCTTTCTTATATATCTTTGTCATTTGTGATTGCACTTAAAGTTTTCGGTACTTTTAGGAAGTATTTTTCAAATCACCTTTAAAATTATTTAAAAAATTAAATATCTGGCATTTTTATAGGGAAATAAATTGATCATGAATTACATGCAAATTGGGAATATTTTTATTAAAATCTGTTAAGAAAAAAAAGTTTTTTTTTATTGTTTCGGCATTCACGTTGTGATAAGACATGATGATATTGTAAATAAAAACACCACTTGAGTAATATTTATTTTAACGACTAGTTTCGGAAGGTACAGGTGCTTTCATCTTCGGATCTGAATAAAAACAGTTTATATTTAGACCCGAAGATGGAAGCATGTGTAGCTTCCGAAACTAGTCGTTAAAATAAATATAACTCAAGTGGTAAAAAAACAGGTGTTTTCTTTACAAAAAAATCGTCATTAAAGATTAAACTTTAAAATTTTCAAATGGAGGGTAAACACTACCTAAATTAATTCTAAGGTAATTCTCTGAAAAGTTCCGAAAAAAAATAATCTCGAAATGAGTATTGCGGTCTCTGTAGCAGAGGCAAACATCTTTGGCATAATACACAGATTTACTCGTTTAAAGTCGATTTTTGATTAGAGATTACTAAAAATCAAGAGAAAACTCTTCCATGTTTTTTTTATTATGTCCTAAGATAATTGATGTATTGTAAATTTAATTACCATAATATAACTCTAATACAAAGATTTTTTCATACGAAATATAAAAATGAGCAGTAGTAAATAAATATTGTACTTAAATAATAAATGTGATTATAGCATTTTTATCGTTTGTTGATAATAATTACACTATCATTAATTGATAAAAATATAGATATCTACATCTACAAGGTGTTCAGAATAAATGGTTATAATTTTATTTTTACCTAAAAATAAATGTATAAATTTACGTTACTATCCGATTCATCTTCTTCTTCTAACTCTTATCAGCACTTGCATTGCATAGGATGTATGTAGTATTAACTTGATACTTATTACCATGAAGACAAGGTGATCAGTCGTGTGCACAGTAATCTTAAATGTGGTGATGTGTCATGTGTGACAGTAATTTAAAATAAATATTCAAATTATTATATATTTATTATTATACTCCGCTCGGAATTGAACTAGAGATTCCCATCACGATAGCTATACGTACTAAACACTAAATTCCGGAGACAAACTTCATAGTTAGTACAAAAAATATATTGGAATTTGTGAACATTAGTAGTGTCTAACTTATAAATGCATTTGAAATATTGGTAAACGACCCCGAATGCTTTAGTCTTTGTTGTTATTCTCTTTTTCTCATCTACCATTCTTTCCCCATTCCCATTCCCATATATGTGAATCCAATACTGCTGTCCTTCAGTTTCTTTACTAACGTCATTGGTATCCCAAATATTAAACAAAAAATCTGGAGCGCAAAATTTAAAAACTATCAAATCGACACCACGTCGTCTGATGCATGATTGATCTGAGAAAAATTCTCACCAATATGGTGTTCCTCCTTCCAGTCTTTACCGGAAACTATATGCACATATACAAACAAATGATAAGGATTTTTTAAGAGTAGATTTTGTTTTTTTTTATGCTGCGATAATTTCTATATGTATTACTAAAAATATATTTCAATTGAATAAAGTACAATTTTACAAATTCTTATCATTATGTAATGCTGATATATGTACGAGTATTATGTTTATATGCGATAAGTTATCATCTGTCAAAATATGTTTGTTTTCAATAATTTGATTTCAGAAATTGTAAAATCGGGAAGGTTAATTGTTTCTAGTCTATGCTTATGTGGTTTGTAATACTTCTGTTATAATTTTTATATCAACTGGTTAGTAAATTAATGTACGTTCATAATTACAAACTTCAGTACTCTAACAATGCTGCTATCAGCTGGTTATCAGTTGTGTAGCGCACAGTCATACTGAAGCAAAATAAAATATTTTATATGTAATCATTCAAGATAAAATTCATATGTAATAGAGACATTTTACAATTTGCCTCTAAAACCGAAATGATTTTTTTAACAAACTGAATGTGTGTTTCTTAATTATATGTGTTTATAAACACTATTAACCTAAGTATGTGACTTCTGGGAATACATCGAAACAACATAATATTGTTTTGTTTTTCAATGTTGTTCATGAAGGTCCAGTATTAAATAAAATTAAGTTCGTGATCTAAATCTAATAAATAATCGTGTTTAAAGATCGAAAGAAGTGCGTGTTTAATTTAAAGAAAACTTTGAAATTAAGTATTAAATTTTATGGAATAACATATCGATGATGGCTTCAGTATCAAAAATTCTTCGAGGGCTGTTTTCATCAAGGCGTAGAAGGTCAGTATATTTGTTTAAAAAAATCTTTAAAGTACAATCGATATAGATAATGTCGGTAGTTATTTTTTGTAACATTTTTTTAACATTTTCTTTATTGTGAATTTTTTTTTCAGTACAATAGATAAGCAATCAATTTTACAATAGTAAATTAAACACGACAACTTTACGTTTTTTTTAATACCATGTTAAACTTTTTTGCCGAATCAAAATAAAATGTTCGTTTTCTGAAAACTCATCGATATGATGATATATTGATACCAAATTACTATTGATAATTTTTATATAATCGGTCGTCGTAAAGAATGTTAAATATTGATTTGGATAAAATTTTAAAATAAAATTATATTATATATAGAATACGTAATAGGAGTTAAGGTGACAAATCGTAAAAAAGGACCATGAGTAAGTATGTACAGAATAATGTTTGGCTCAAAATTATCCTGAAAACCACAGATATTCATGTGAAAAAGTGAATATTGATTGTTTCAGTCTTTAGATTTTGAAAATAATGTTCAATAAATGCACGAAAATATTAAACCAAAAATTGATCGAAATATTTAACGATTTTTTAAAAATGTTTGTCATTATTTGTCATTTGATTTATTACTTTGTTTTTATTTTATTATTTCCTTATGTTCGTTGATATTAAAGTTTTATAATTTACATTAAAGAATATTTTTTTATATCCCATAACCAAATACATATTATATGCAACTACAATTTTTTTTTATAATTATAAGCGATTACATTTTTGAAAATAAATGATATAATACTTTTACAATAATTGAAACCTTTTTTGTATTTAAATTTTGTCCGATTCGTTAATTCTTCAATCTTTTTAGCATCTTATCATACAGTTTTGACCATTTGTACATTAAGTTTTTTTTCCTAAATGTTGATCGTATTCTATTATTATTTATTTAAGTAAAGAAAGTCGGTTGTAACGTAGTTAAAATAGATTTAATACAATAATACTATAATCACTTTTGTAATTGTACTCCTCTAATTGGGACAGTTAACAAACACGTGATAAATTAATATGCACAACATATTTAAATGCATGTTATGTTAATGCTATCGTCAATAGGTAATTTTATCATAAATGTATAATATTACTGTGAATGTCAGTAAAACTAAGGAATTACATATTTGTCAACGAATTAGAATGAACCTTGATGATATTGTACTTACACTTTTTATACTTAGAAATTAAACTTAGTACTGCGTATTGATATAAAACATAAATAAATTATCCCACAAGTTTAAAAGTGTCCACTTTGGTAGATTCTGAAAAAATGATAAATCTTCCCCCGGGACCAATTGTGATTTAAAATGTTTTACCTATTTTCGTATTCAATTAACGGGGAAAGGGATTTATGAAAGGAATGTAGCTGTAACTGGAATGTAGGAATGTAACTGGAAGCTGATAAATGCCGAAAAAGACATGGCATTATGAAGTACACTACATAATTGGAATTTAACAAATCAGAAGTCGAAAAAATCATCGTTCATATATGAGGAGATGTATTAATGTACATAGAGGAATCGAAGCAAAAACATAACGTTGAGTAGTTTGGCTGTCTATTCTCTCTGCTTACTCTTAAGGGAAAGCAGCTTGATGGTTATACTTTTTACAATTCGCAAGACCATCCACATTTAAAATCTCATGACTCTCTTTAATTTTTGTATTTTTTCAATACTATAACATTTAACACTTATATGCTAACTAATTTATGTATTACTTGATGTTTATTGAAATGAACGTTTTTATAACTATGTAACTGAAAAACCATATACTAAATTCTATTATTTTAATGTTTCATATAAATTTTTGTAAGCCTAAGCGGATCATTATTAGAAATAAACAACGGAACTCACTTCATGTCAAGCTTTTTACTAAAAAAATATGTATTCAAATATCATTTTAAAATATGGTATTTAATTTAAATAATTAAATACCATATTATTTTATCATTTTAAAATTTATTTTTAATTAAAAAATATATATAATCTGTGAAAAAAGATGCCAGAACGCCGTTCCACCGCGTTACATGAAAAAAAAACATGGAAATAGGTTTCCAATTGTGGTAGAGTAAGTTCTAACCCAGAAACTCTAGCTTAAGAGTCCGCGACACTTACCACGGGACCACGAAGTTAACATTCCACATGGCATAAGTCAATCGGTCATGAGGTAACGTGGCAATTTCCTTTGACAGTGCATGTGTGTGGGGAAGACGAGGCTTGACATCGGGTGCCAGCAGCTCCGGAGTGAGCTATCATCACCAGCTGGGCCAGCAGCCCTTGATCTATCGGACTATCGGGGAGACTCTCCAACGCGCTGCAGACAGCTGGCCACAGCGCCAGTGTCTCGTGGACTGCCAGATGGGGCAGAATCTTACCTTCGCGCAAGTCCTAGAACAGGTACCTTGGAAAATAAGTTAATATCTCAGAGACAAAGCCAGTTTTAGAAGGTTGTTTAGAAAAATAGACGATTTTGATTTGTATACCTTTCTTTGATTTTAAAATCCAACGTTCAAAAATATTGGTGTTTACATCGGATTCATATAATAGTCTTTTCTGCATGTTTGATGAAATCACTTTCAGATCAAATTGCTTGTTGAAATTAGAAAATCGACTGTAAATTATATAAATTAGACAATAAGTATAAAAAATAGGTGTAATAAACAGCTGCTTCAGATTATTCCTCAAAAAAATATCATCTAAAAATTACCATCGTGTTACATTAAAAAAAATAGTATATTACAGGAAAACTTATATATTTATGTGGTACGAGGGATGTAGTTATCATGTTTAGTTTTCTATTGTATAGATGTATAGTCTGTATATGTTTGTAGTGTTCGTATCTTTTTATTTTTTTTTTGTCTTTTATATTTTTAATTTCTAAAGGGAGGCTGTTCATTTTTTTTATTCCTTATACGTAATTTTGATGGTACTGTTTTGTGTTGCATTCGGGTATTTTAAAATTATTTTTATATCTTTGGGATATGTTTGTTTTTGGTTTTGAGTGAGTTTTCTTTAAGAAGTTGTAAGATTGATGTATTTTGTGGATATATGCCATCCTTAGTACTGGGAATTTTTCAAAAAAGGTTTGTGTTGATAATGTTGATATTTTTTATAATATTATTTTAATAATTGTTGTCTGTTCTACTTTTATTTGGTTTATAATGTTCATTTACAGGCAGATCGTTTGGCAGCGGGTCTGGTGCAAATTGGACTACGTCCTGGGGACCGTCTAGGACTGTGTGGTCCCAACTCTGCACGGTGGCTTGTCACCATGATGGCTGCCGCTAGAGCTGGACTCATCATGGTATTTATTATATATATTTTTCAATGTACCGAACTTAATATTCTAAATAATGTTTACATTTAAAATTTATGTTGCTCTGGTAACTGGATCATAATTTACAACTACGATAACTCTAACGATTTTGATGAAGTTTCCTTAAACCGTCTGGAGAGAAAAAAATAAAAATAAAAATAATTTGATTAATCTGACCACTCTCAAATGTTTGACATACCTGATCACGCCATTAAGTTTTTCTCGGTCTTCCTCTGCTCCTTTTTTCAATTACATTCGCTTATAAACCCGCACATAAATTTGTTATACCGTTCTTTCCTCACTCATTTCATTCAGAACTCCGCAGACAAGACATATAAGGCTTGGTGGGTGTCTGCAAAAAATGTTAATTATGTTTACGGATTTTTAAATCAATGTGTACGAGTAAATGTATTTACATGTACACCCACACGCACATATATATATATATATATATATATATATATATATATATATATATATATATATATATATATATATATATATATATATATATATATATTTAACAAACAAATGTTTCCATTTTTTACAAACAAATGTTTCCATTCTTGAAGCGATGTAAATCTTATATTCGGCATTTCCCAGGTTGCCATCAATCCTGCCTATACCCAAAGAGAACTGGACTATTGCCTGAAGAAGGTTGGTGTAAGGTGCTTGGTGATGCCGAGTAGCTTCAAGAAGCAGCAGTATTACGACATGATGGTGGGGATCATGCCGGAACTGAGGAAGAGCAGTCCCGAAGAACTTCATAGTCCGAACCTTCCTGATTTCAAGTCTCTGGTCATTCTGGATGATCAGAAACTCCCGTGAGTGGTTTGATATATATATATATATATATATATATATATATATATATATATATATATATATATATATATATATATATATATATATATACATATATATATATATATATATATATTCAAACAAATTGTCAATTAGGGCTCAGCATTCGTTAAGCCGCATTCATTCCACCGGAGACCACCGGAGAGGTCACATCATGTCTCTTCACGCCCGATTTTTTAAAATAATAAATATTGGATAATTTTTTTTTGGAAAACATATACTCGTATAAACAGAATTTATAATTTTTTGACTCCTCGCCTTTCAATAACTCTTTTCCTTTCAAAACCATATAATTATTTCGAAGAAAAACTAATTTTTCAATGTAAAAATGGTGTTTTAAGAAAAAATAATTACGTAAAATTTTACCTGGATTTAGAGAAAATTAAGATGCGACTTAACGAATACTGGGCCTTAAGATTTCAATATGCCCATTTATTATTTTAAATTTAGTTTTTTGTTTGATGTTTTGATGTTTCTTTTAATATCTTGCAGGGGAACTTTCACTTATTCGGAATTGATTTCTATGGCTACTTCATCATCTATTCAAGGAATAGCTCACCTTCAAAACTCCATTCAACCTGACGATGGATGCAACATACAGTTTACGTCGGGAACCACGGGTAATATATATATATATTTATATATATATATATATATATATATATATATATATATATATATATATATATATATATATATATATATATATATATATATATATATATATATATATATATATATATATATATATATATATATATATATATATATATATATATATATATTTTTTTTTTTTAATTTAATTTTTATTTTTAAATATTATTTGGAAATTTTACAAAACAGTTACATAAATATATTTACAATAATGATAAACACAAAACATTGATTTGTAACAATTCATTTACAAATTTTCACATTTGTCATTAAATATAAATATTATCCTGGAAGAGTATATAAAAGCTCCACTACATAAAAGCTTTCTCAAACCATACATAGATGGTTCCAGTGAACTCGCACGTAAAGCGTCATGAGATTCACGCTATATGTAGGAGTTCCAAATTTTTATATAGTACATACTACTACAACCATAGGTTGTTAATCATGGGAAGAATGGTGAATGTTACACGTGTGTAAAATGATGACTTGACCAGCCTTTGACGGGCCCTGTAAATACCCATACTTCCGAATTGTTCATGTATGTTGAAATATCGAAGTGTAATGCATTATTTATTTTAGGGAAACCAAAAGCTGCACTGTGCTCCCATTTTAATTATATAAACAACAGTTATCTCGTCGGAAAAAGAAACGAGCTTTCGCAAAAGCATCATTCTATATGTACTCAGGTTTGTCCAAATTAATTAATTAGACGCAAGTATTTTTATAAGTTGTCTCTATGAATGACTCATTTTATTCTCGTGATAATAATCTAGTATTTGTTGTATTAGGTTCCATTGTTTCATGCTTTTGGGCTGGTAATAGTGATATTGGCTAGTTTACAACATGGAGCTACCATTGTTCTTCCTTCCACGGGCTACAGTCCTGAGGAGTCTGTCAAGGCTAGCATAAAACAGAAGTAAGTAATGATTACCTCTACCTCCTCCTCTAAACTCCCATTTTCCTTTGCTTTCCTTGTTGTCATCAATTTGTAATTTGTGTTTTTTTAATGCTCAAGTACTATCTACCCTCTGAATGCAAACAACTATATAAGATATCAAACGTTTTAACCAATATCAGTAGCCTGTTTCTGGTTGGTTGGAAGATATTGTTTTTTAGCAATTAGCCTACCAATGTAATTATTTCCATACATGAAGTTTAAATAAATAAATAAAATTTCATTATATTATTAAATACTTCCTTAGATTGGTCAAATGATTTCCAGTGTGTATTTTGAGGTGTAATTTTATCATAAATTATTCATTCTTCACATTTTTCTTCAATCCGTGTTCATTCACTGTTGGAGATAAAACTTCATCCAAGTCTTCATTTTCCTCCTGACCCCTTGCTTTCACCTCATTCCTTATGTCTTTAAATCTGTCATTATCAGCATAATTTAATATACTTTTAGGTGTACAATATTAACTGGAACTCCGACAATGTATGTGGATTTATTAAGTAAAAAACAACAGATGGGAGTTTCAATGAATTCTCCAGAACTCGCTATAACTGGTGGAGCTCCGTGCTCCCCAAAACTTTTCAATCAAATAAAAAATTCCATTGGAGTGTCCAAAATAAAGGTATCTTTTTATTATTTTATTGAAATATAGACAAATACAGGTGGCGCAAAATTAATCACCCTAACGGAAGGTGTTTTAATTTTTGCAAATGGCGTTTTACGTCAATCATATGGTATTTGACAATTGTAAACAAACAGATTGATAAAATGGGCACAAATATGTTTCAACACCGGCGGCATCCACTTGACGGATATCAACTTTCCCACTTAAGAGAAAAACTGTATAACCCTGTATAACCTTGCGGTTAAAAATAAATGAAAGCTTGGTCCTAAGCAATTTAATGTATTGGATCATTAAAAATATAGAAAATCCATCCTCTAATTCTTATATTACTACATATACGTATACATGCGACGTTTTCTTTAGATTAAACTCAGGATTTACTATGGTCGTAAAGATAACCTTATATTTTCTTTTCCAGTCGGTATTTGGAATGACGGAAAATTCTGCAGTATCGTTCCAGTCATTGTTTGAAGAAACTGAAGAACAAGTTACACAAACTGTTGGTCACGTACAAGAACATACTGAGGTTCAGGTAAACCGATAAGCCACAATATAACAGAATTGTTTGTGGTCCCGTCATTAATGTCGTGGACTCAGAACATGATTCCCATTTTTAATAATGGGCTACATTGATCTATGAAAATAGTATGGAATGTGTTTAAAACACAAGTCTTTATCTTTAAAATAAAAACGTAATAGTTTATTCAAATACCGACGTTTAAAATTTTTGTGAATAAAGTCGAAATAAAAATGTAATAATTGCAATTAGTTGATTTTTATTAGGTTGTCGATTCTAACGGTAAAGTGGTACCTTATGGTGTTCCGGGAGAGCTGTGTATTCGAGGATACTGCACCATGTTGGGGTATTGGGGAGATCGAGAAAAGACACAAGAAATGATTGGGCCAGACAAATGGATGAAAACAGGGTAATTTTTTATTCATTTATTCATTATTTGTAAATTCGGATACTTCATATTTTTACGGTGTTTTCGCGTTTATCAACCCCATTTACAATGTTCCAATCTTCTCCGTACCTTTCAATAACTCTTCTTTTCAAAACCATATATTTGTTTCGAAGAAAAACTTATTTTTTCAATACGAAAACGACGTTTTATGAAAAAAATCAATTTTGTCAGAGTTACCTCGGTTTAAAGAAAGTTAAGTTGCTATTTAACGTGTATAGGGCCTTAAGTGCAAACAAAAACTTGAGATTACCGGTGTACGACTCTACCGCTTGCGGTTTGACGCTCGCCGCTCATATCTTAGCCGCGGTCTTAGAAATGTATTGGATTGAAAAGTGACTGATTAAAAAAAAAAACTTAAAATGCAATACATTCTTTCAGAGATCAATTCATTCTCCAAGAAGATGGCTACGGCAGGGTGGTCGGGAGGCTTAAAGACATGATTATCAGAGGAGGAGAGAACGTGTTTCCCAAAGAGATAGAAGACTTTCTCAACACACATCCAGACATTTTAGAAGCACATGTACTTTTTTTTTTTTTCATATTTGATAATTGCCTTGGGAATTTCCTTGCCAATAGGCAAATAATAATGCACTAAAGATTTATGGCATACATATTTAATTTATATCCATCATTCAAGATCCGTCTCACAGCTCATTTATTTGTTTTATTCATCTTGTCACATTTTTCAAATAAGACACCACCAAATCTGATAGATCCTTATGTCCCATTGCCTTATCAATTTTTGCCAACTGAATTCCCTCTTTTGTACATTCTGTTTCCAATTTAAGTCTCTCCCTTTCAAAAATTGGACATACCTAGTAATACCTAGATAATATCATACGATAATACCTAGAATTCCTTGTGTATTTATAATATATTTATGCTTATAAATTTTCAGGTGTTCGGGGTGAAAGATGATCGGCTTGGTGAGGAAATATGCGCATGCGTTAAGTTACGAAGCGACAAGAAAATTGAAAGTAAAGAGTTGGAGAACTTTTGCAAAGGGAATATTTCTCACTTTAAAATACCAAAAATCCTAAAGATTGTTGAGGACTTTCCAAAAACCGCGTCTGGAAAAATACAGAAGTTCATCCTCAAAGAAATGGTGGAATCGGGAAAGATATGAAAAATATACAAATAATTTAAGTTGATATTTGAAAAAAATGCTAGGACAAAAAGCTGTCGTGTTAAGAGGATATTCACAAAAACAGAATTTATTTCACCGAAGACCACCGAAGAGGTCACATGTCAGTTCACGCCCGATCTTTTGTATATATTTTATTATACAATTCCTTAAAATATGATGATATATTATATACCAAGATATACATGACTGAAACAGAAACGAATGATTCCTTCATATGAAAGGAACATGGAGGTCTGTCGTTGTCTGGTTTAAGTAATTACGTAGTGTTCACAATTCTGCCCATCATTGGAATTACAATTATTGAACATAATCAGTTTTTCAAATACACCATATAAAAGAAAAAGAAGACCGAAAATCCAGGAAAGAAATACATTCAATAATGGACAACTTGTGTAAGCGTATAAAGTGATCACTTAAGCGAGCCAATGACAAGTCGAAAGCCCCGTAAATTAACTGGTTTCCCCCAAGATACTTCGTAAAATATTACATAAATCTAAAAATATTAAATTATTACGCTAGACTGACATATGATTGATATTTATTTTCAATAAATTCATGGCGAAACGATTTTCAACTTTATTTATCGCTATATTTTAAGATTGACTTCATGTAGATTATTATTACGACATATTAAAACATATCACTTTGAAAACGGAAAAAGTAATACAGTAAAAAACACTCCCAAAATTAATTAGACAATATGTATATGGGAAAAAAATACACTAATTTTCGTTTTTAAATAAAAGTTTTTGCCATAATGCTATAAGCAGAAAATTTTGATGCAATGCAGCATGCAGTATGAAAATGTAAATAAAAATTAAAGTGTTTAGCCTTAGTGAATGTTTTAAACGTACATATTAATATTATACAACGCCTTGAACACGTAAACAGAGCTTAATTTTCACCCCATGAATGCAATACCTACCTACTAAATTACCAACTTACGATATCAACTAATTATAACCATAACAACATTTTGAGTGTATCCCAAGTCTTGTTCACAAATTAGGATTGTCTCCAATTATAGGAGTTATTTATCTTTTTTTTGACATCTCAACATAGATGAAGGAGAATATGAAAGGATAAGAAAATATAAAAGAGAAAATATAAGAGAGTATGGAAGAATATATAAAAGAGTTTCTGCTTAATAAAACAAAAGCTTCATCATCTCACCAAAAGATATCTCTGGTAAAAATTATAGTGATTCAAGTATATATATATATATATATATATATATATATATATATATATATATATATATATATATATATATATATATATATATATATATATATATATATAGAACTTCCGAGAATTAGAGTATTGTAATTGTCAATCGTGGGTAGAATTGGTGAATGTTACGTGTGTGTAATCACTGTGATCACTTAAACTAGCATATCACCGTCGTAAGTCCCGTAAATCCCCAGACTTATTATACTGCCCATGTACTTCTTCATCTATGTTGAGATGTCAAAAAATAATATAACCATAGCTGCGGTTCAAGGTGCTAAAAACTAATTATTTTATTTTTGACTGAAAAATGCCATTCCCCCCAGTGTCGGACCTACTACAGATTCACTAGGTACGATTTCTCATGCACTTACTTAAAAGGGAGCGAAAAATTATATGCCCCTATAAATTATAAACGTTTATATATCCGTCCCTTTTTCAGTAAGTCACAGGGGGTTGTATCCTGTTAAATACGGTATTGTTCCTGCTATTAAGGGGATATTCTCAAGCAGAGACTTTATTTCACCAGAGACCACCAGAGAGGTCACATGTCTGTTCACGCTCGATTTTTTAAATAATGGATATTTTTTGTTTTTTGAATATTTATAGAAAATATTTTTAAATCCTATATGTATATTTTTTAATACCTCACCTTTCAATAACTCTTTTATTTTCAAAGCCATATAATTATTTCGAAGAAAAAGTTACTTTTTCAATGCGAAAACGGTGTTTAAAAAAAAACACGGTAAAATGTTGCCTGGATTTAGAGAAAATTAAGTTGCGACTTGCTAGGCCTTAATTTTGGTTTTTTTGACCACTTGATCGTTAAAAAAACTATATTCACCTCTTGTTATTTTTTATTTGTTGTTGATTCCAAATTAAAACGATATTCCTCACATAATGTAGTAAAAAGACATTTATAAAATGCAAAAATATGAGAATATATCTCACAATACATATTAACAAATACTGTATGATATTACATAGTAAATATGATAAGTATTATTCAAGTCCTTGCACCGTTTCTCTTCATCATCCTCATGGATTTTATTCTTCGAAAGTCATTACCATCTGACCGAGGTATATCCATCTCCCCCTCCCGGAAACTCTACGACCTAGAGTACGCAGATGATGCTGTTTTAATTGATGACTCCGTCGAGGGTCTTCAATCAATCGTCGACAGGGTAAATAGGTACTCTACGCATATGGGGCTTACAATAAATGTTGCAAAAACCCATGTGTTGTGCAACAGCTCATGCCTAGATGCCCAACAACCCTTGATGTTGAGTAACCAGCGCATCGAAAGGGTCGAGAGTTTCAAGTACTTGGGAGTGTACGCGACTGAAAATGGCAGCCTTCAAAAGGAACTGGGAGTGCGATTAGGACTCGCTGGGTCCGCATTTAACAGTATGAAGGCTGTCTGGAGATCGGATTTATACTCGGTGAAAACCAAATGCCGCCTATACAATGCCTGCATTGCTCCTGTTGTCTTATACGGCTGTGAAACATGGCACCTCACAAGGGCCCAGAGCAGCCGTGTACTAACTAAGCTTTGAGAATGGGTGTTTGCGGAGAATCGTAGGCGTGCGGTGGTTTGACTTTGTGAGGAATGAAGAGATAAGGCGTAGGACGCAGCAAATTTTGGTCACAACTGTCGTCAAGAAAAGGCGATTCAGTTGGCTTGGCCATGTACTCCGCATGCCTCCTGAGAGCCTTAATCAAGCTTGCCTCTCTTACAAGGCATCAGGTTCGCGCCGCCCAGGACGACCACTGCTGACAATTCGTCGGCAGTTCTCGTCAGAACTTCGGGACGCAGATCTGACTTGGGAGGATGCAAGGGAGCTGGCAGCCGACAGAAAAGTCTGGAGACAGTTTGTGGACTCCATATGCTCCACCTAGGGAGCGGATATGGTTATATTATTATTATTATTATTATTCAAGTACTAATTAATATTATGTTAATTAGTACTAGAATAATATTTTGTAGATTGGTACGATAAAACACACTTTTCCGAGTATTGTGATATAATACGAGTTTTTCTCAATAGATGTCAGCCTTGTGAAAATTTTATGACGGCAAACAGCTCTGTACACGTACAAAAGAAATTTAAGTACCTATTTTAATTTAACTATTGTTTCCAAACAAATATATGTATTGGGTGTTTTTTTGAGGTTTGGTTTTTAAACTGGCAACATTGTTTCTACAGACTGTCAATTTGACAGTTGACAGTTGATTTGTAGTCGGTACGTTTTGCCGATTTACCATGAATAGACTGATAGACAATTATGCACGTCGTAGGTTCGGTGAATGGGCCGATAACAATATACAGCTTGATCCTCTTTTTTCAACGCAAAATTTTGATCACCAAAGATACATATTATTGGTTAAATGTCAATAAGCAATAAGTATGTCAATAAGCAGGATTGGTGAATTCGAAGTGGATAAAACCTAGAAGCCTTTGTCGAGACGCCTTTAAATCCATTAAAAGTCACTGTTGGAGTGCTTTATGGGCAAGTGGAATCATTGGCCCATATTTTTTTAAAGATCGCCCAGAATGTTACGGTCAATGGAGAGCGCTACAGAACCATGATTACTAACTTCTTCGTACCTCAGTTGAATGGCATTGATGACATCTGTGGTTTCGATAAGATGGCGCAACATGCCACACGGGGGTTGCCACCATCAATTTATTGCGGGAAATTTGAATTTGTATACCGCTAAAAAAAACGTTTGGTTCTGATTAGAGTTGATAAAAATGCTTTAATTCTCTCACATAATACCCCATATTCCCATTTGAAGTTAACCCTTATTTTTTAACCTGAATTGAATTTTAAATAGTGATTAAGTGATGATTTTTATCAACTTAACAATCAGTGTGATCACCTGTTATTTTGATTTTATTCAAACGCTTTGAATTGGATTATCCTCTATTGTGTTGCAATGTTCTAAGTCGGCTATCATATCATTATGATAATGATAAAAATAGAACAAAAATAATTTTTACTAATACTAAATACTTTTCCAGAAATTATGGAATTCATACTGTTCTTATCAGATCCCACTCAATCAATCGTAGATCCCACTCAAAATTGAAAAGAAAATCATTATAAAATAGAAAGATTTAATTTCCATTTTTCTGGGTGTTTCTGATGTATTTTTCACATCTACCTTCCCTATCCTTACTATCCTCCCTTCAGACAAGCCTCTAAAATGAAAGGTTTTCGGGTTGTTCCATTAAAAGAAAATTATATTAATATTTTTGCTTAGTCCGTCTCCATGGTTTAATGTTTAGCGCGTTAAGCTACCGTGTTAGAGGTCTCGGGTTCAGTTCCCAAAGGGGGGGGGGAAATATTAGTGATTTTAAACTGTAATATTTATTTTATATTACCCTGGACTGATCTCTGAAGAGCGGGAGAGATCACCTTACCTTTATATAAGTGACGATCAAGACTGCGTCAGTGCGATGCAGTGCCCTATGCAGCATTGGATGCAGATAAGGGTAAGAAAAGTATAAAAAATCTAACGGTTAAAGTGATTTTTGAGGACAATTCGACAAGGTAATTTAAAAAAAAAATTTAATCCGACGTCTTTTATTAGGATTTAATAAAATAATAATAAAACCCTTATCCGCACCCCAATGGTGCATAGGGCACTGCGTCATATAAACGCAGTGTTATCTTGATCGTTTTTACACATGAAGGAAAGGTGATCAGCCCTCCGCTTCAGGTACTGGTATAATATTGGAAAAATATGACAGTGAAAAAATTACTTCTATTTATTTTACCCCCCTTGGGAATCGAACCCGGGACCTCCAGAACGGTAGTCGAGCGTGCTGAACATTACACTACGGAGGCGGACAGGATTTAATTCAATATTATACATGATGATGTTTATGACATCGACAAATCTTAGTATTTTTTTCCGATTTATCGTTAAAACCATTTCGCAGTAATTTTGTATGCTGTCATAATTGTCTTTGAATCATTTTGTTGCTAAACAATGTGGTAATTTTGTTATTATTATCTATGTATAAAATTGTACATACTCCGTATTATTGATACGGAACACAATATATCTTTTAATTCCCTTCAAACAATGACACGTTTATATAATATCATGTTAATACATTCGTACGAGTAAATAATACAAATAATTTCATTGAATGTACATATTACGTCACTATGTAGAAATTTCAACTAAAAGATCGACATTTATATTATGTACATATATGCCCATATATCTACACGATATTTTTTACGGATTAGTAAAATATAATATACCTAATCTATCACTAAAAAAAACGATTTTACTACTGTAGTATTGTAAAAAATATTATTTGAAATTTTTATGATTCAATGCTGATATAGGTACCGCGTTATCGGAGGGAAAGTTAGAGGGGTTCAATATTACATATAAAATGTATTTTTACATTTTAACCAGCGGAAATGACTGAAATCAGTCATTAAAATTGAAATACAATTTAAAAACATCAAACCTCTATAACGTGGGAACGTTAGAGGGATCCAATAACGCAGTTGGAGGGATCCAATAACGCAGTTCCTTTCTCAACGTTATAGGGGGTTTACTGTACTACCCTTTTGCGAATATAGATTGTTGATAAATGCCATACTCGTATTTCTCACATAATATGTCTTTGTTTCTCGCCAATTCTGAACTGAAAATTTGAGGTTAATGCGGTTGGTAAAAGAAGCAGAGGGAAACTTTGTATTTTCAGGATGTCAAATACTTAAAACAGTAAAGTCGGAATAATAAGCAGGTATATGTGTATAAGGAGATGCATGAATGTAGAAGAGGGGAAGATTGTTTGCAAAGACAGATTGGTGTGGCATTCTATTCTCACTGCCTTCCCCTGCGAAGAAGCGGCGTGATGGTTAGTTAGTTAGTTAGGAATTGTTATCAAGCAGTATTACGAATGCCCGAATAAAGACGAAACCTCTGAAATAAAATTATTAAATATGATTCGTATTTATACAAATCCACTATTGGCAAATACCGAGAAATTATATATTATAATATGTATCCATAATTATGTATTGTACGAGAAATTGTTCTATTTGATAGAACATTCTATTTATAAGAAAGGCGTTATGGATCAATAAAGTTTATAATAAATATTAAAATATGTAATAATTATTATTATACAGGGGCGCACAATAATATAATAATACTCGTCACAGTAATACACCATTAGGTAGATCCCCAAAAAAATACAATTTTTGGGGGTCTGTTACAAAAGAAAGACAACATTGAATAAAAATTATCAGCCTCTGAATTTTTCATCTAGTGGATTCTCAACAGATGACATCATCACAAATAAAAAATCCACATCTATCAACATTTCACCCAGCATACGAATGCAAACATACAGGATGGCGCAAAATGTATCACCCTATGGGAAGATGTTATAATTTTTATAAATGGCGTCGCACGTCAATCATATTTGACATTTGTAAACTAGACAGTTGCAGTATACAAACGAATATGAGGTGGCGCAAAATTAATAGTCCAATTTTGTTTTTGAATAATGTTTTTGCTAAATAAAAAAAAAGTTTTTGAGTGATGGAAATCTTTATTTGGACCTTTACAATTCATTCTATTGATTGTTAAGGTCCAAAAAAAGATTTCCAGAAAATATTATTATTGGAAAAGATGATATCAAGCATATCGTCAAGCGGCTGCCGCCAGTTACACATTTGTGCCCGTTTTATCAATATGTGTTTAATATTGTTAAAGGCATTAGCCGTAAATAATATAAAAAATAAAAATGCATAAGAAAGGCTTGATGTAGTTCTCTGTGCTTTCCGTGTGTGCGAGTGAGAATTCCATCGATCCTCTCTTTTATACCTTTATAGCTCGAGTTCTTAATTAAAAAAGATTTGTAGCAAATAGGCAAATAAATAAATTGCCTGTTTGCGAAGTCTGTAGACATGGTTTCGAGCTGAATAACTGAAACTACGTTAGTGCCAATGCACCAAAAGCAATTTATTTAGCGATCTAAGTTGTGTGGAAACAATTCTGTTAAGATGTTCCTTTCTACGAATTCGTTAATATTAACACCTGCTATATATCGTTATAGAGCGCTCATAAAAATTTTGCAATTTTTTTATATTATTATATGACGATATTTCCAAAATAAATTTTAAATAAACTAATACCTTGTACGCGTTTAGTTGAGTAGATGATTGACTGCAAATTGGCGTCCAGTTTGATTCCCGCCAGTCTCAAAAGAATCCAAGAAGGATTTGTGATATGGATGTTTTTCTGTTTTTTTTTTTTTTACATACTTTCCGTGCCTCTTCCATTCTTTTTTCCTAAGAGACTCCACTGACAACTTAACAGCGAGTGGGTTTTTTTATTAAAAATGTATATTATAGACATAACTCAGTATTGGTGTCAACCAAATCGACTTAAAATTTTGAGTGAAAATCCAAATATGAGCCTGTTGATTTTTTTACTTTAGAGCCTGTAAAGTTAAGGTAAGATAGAATTAACATACCATTGATGTTCCGATTCTATTGTTGAACAAAATAAAATAACAAGTTTATCAGATATACTACTACTACTACTACTACCATTACGGCGTTTACCCGCAGAGGTAGGCAGAAAGGATGGGACGCCACACTCTTCTGTCCTGACATACACTCCTCGCCTCCTTCACATCCCTCCGCGTAATATATGCCCTCCCATTACGCAGACTTTTGACACCACCAGATATAATTTTTCTAAATTCACTTACCTACATGTTTATAAGATTATATTCTGTTTTAGAACTCGATATGAATGTTATTTAAATACCATATGCAAGTTTGTTAATGCACATACAAAATCTAAATGATCGAAAGTGATTTCATAAATGTGGATTTTATAAAGCCGTTTGCTGGTCCTGATAGAAGCATAACACTTACTGTTGACGATGACTAATGTTCTATGATACGATTTCCAATATATATTAATTATCGAATGCATAGTAGGATCATAATAATAACAATAGACTATATTATGAACTCGTATATTAGGTTTTTTCGACACTATCTCATATTTTCTGCTCATATCTCGTATCGTGCTAGCCAGAGCCGTCGCGAGAAGCGCGAAAAATAACGCCTCTGTCCAAAATTACTTGTATTTAAAAATTAAAATAATGAAGAAAATAAAAACAATACGAATTGGATCTATATATGCATATTTTTTTGGAAGTCATATAAAGTTTTCTTAAAGATCCCTATTTTGCAAGTTAGAAATGCCGTTTGTATATTTTAAATAATCGTAATCGATAATTCAGAAGCAAAATGTCTTAGAAAACATGATTAAAAAGTTGGATTTGGAATCTTTTATTGGTTTAGTTGAGAGGTAATTCGATGGCAGATGGCGTCATTCTTAAAGTAAAATTACACACTCACAAACTGTAAACATGGTTGGTGCTCTTTTTCGGGCGGTTTGTTTGTTTGTTTTCACTGTTTTCAGTAGTGGTAGCTCAGAAAATCCCCGGAAAACACATAACAAGATAGTAAGCGTAATCTTATTATAAATCACTTGTCTGCGAATAATTACACACACGGACAAGGCGGCCCTGGTGCTGAGCAAATAATTATGTATTTTGCTTACTCTGCTCATACACAGTAGGACACATCTCTCCTGTTTACTTCAGCTTAGTCTTATCATGATCGCTCTCCATCAGATGGTTTATATAGTGAGATGACCTACTATCAAGAGCACAATTTTTTTTTCCGGTGAACTGAAAACTTGACGGTGTATATTTTAATGTTTTTCGGTAAAAGTATTGGAGTATTGATAATGAAAAACATCTGTAAAGAGTTTACCATCTTAAGGAAATATACTGTATCCCAATGCATCGCTCATGTAAGAAGGTAGGACATTTTAAATTTAAGACCTTTTTTATACCTCGTAGGTACTAAAGAACCTAATATATTTAGTACCAAAACGTGGATAATTTTTTTTATTTATTTGTAGTAGTGAAATTAATATAATTATGTAATAAAAGTCAATTGTTTCAAGCAATTAAAGGTTTAAACATAATAATGGCTTTTTGTTCTTTAAACATAAAAAAATATTGTATCTTGAAACATTTTATAATGTTATATATCGAGTGTATAAAAAAAAACTTGGTATTTACATTTTAATGTAAAAAAACAAACAATTCGTAACGTCAATAAGTATGACAAAAAGAGTTGTTTCGATATCTGTAATCAAAATAGCTAAGCTTGCAACCCCTATTAAGAAATGATGATGTTACCGCGGAGTTGAATTATCCTGTTACTGACTCCTGTGAGTACTTTGACACACACGTAATTATGCAATGTGTTGCTAAAACATGATGCTTTATTTCGATAAGCGAATTTTGCATTTGAAAATGGTAAAGGAAATTATCAAGATTTCATATGTTTATAAATACAGACAGAATTTACAAAAATATTTTATACCATTTACAGCAGGGTTTCCTAACCTTATTTATACCATGCGGAATTTAATATTTAAGACCTTTTTTATACCTTAAAGTACATGAAGGAACCTAATAATTTTGTACGAAAACGTATATAAAAATTATTTATTTATTCTTAGAAGTTAAAATAATATACTTATGTAATAAAACTACATTGTTTCAACCAATTATATGTTTTAAACGTAATAATGTGTTTTTTTTACTTAAACATAAAAAAATATTGTATCTTGAGACATTTTATAATGCTTTATATCGGGTGTTTATAAAAAATACTATTTATATTTTAATTTAAAAAAAGATAGTATATGGTCAATGCCATATATCAACGTTTCAAAAATCTCCACACCCACTCCCCCATATCAAATTTTTATTTACCTTAAAATATTCTGAATAAAAAATTGCTTCAAATAAAAAATGCGCAAACACAATATATTAAAATAATTTAATTTTCTTAAATAAATAATATGTTTATACGAGTGTAATAATAATAATAAATTTGAATAATTTAAATAGCGCCATTTTCGTAAAATACTATGTACCTCAAGGGCGCTTTAAGGGAGTATATTATATAACATTGCTAAAAGAAAATAAGTGCGATCCTTGGGTTTGATGTGAGCTGCAAAGAGTTTTTATGTGGGGTACTAATTCGAAAAATGCATTTTTCGACAGTAATGTAACAAATATTAATGATTTTCGCATTAACCCCCCCCCCCCCCCCCAAGACATTCAAATTGCCCTCCGGTCGAGCGTACGCCCCACGTTGGGAAACACTGATTAAAAAACTAACTAACTAACTAACCATAACGCCGCTTCCCCGCGGGGGTAGGCAGAGAGAATAGAACGCCACACCACTCTGTCTTTGCAAACATTCTTCGCCTCTTCCACGTTCATGCATCTCCTCATACATACCCGCCGATTGTTACGACTCGTAACCTGACCACTTTCAAGTATTTTGCATACCTGATCGTGCCATATTTTTCTCGGTCTTCCTCTGCTCTTTTTTCCAGTTACATTAGCCTCATAAATTTGTTTTACCGTTCTTTCCTCACTCATTCGTTCTACATGTCCAAACCATCTCAACACACCTTTCTTAATTTTATCGATAATGCTTATCTCAGCTTTGCATTCCTTCCTTATTTCACTATTCGCACATCTATCATACATCGTTTTGTCGCACATTCTTCTGAGAGATCGCATTTTGACTGCATTCAACACTGATTAGAGTATGTTAAATCCGATATATTCCCCCCAATTGAAAATAGCCCATTACCGAATATTTCTATTGTGATTATATTATAAATGGGTAAGATTGACGTATCTATTCGAAAAGATTAAAATGAAATAATCACATATTATACAATCCATTCAAATGTCTACATGATTCATATAAATATCATAATCTTGGCATAGTTTTTCATAATAATAACTTTCGCGGTAGATATCATTTGTTAATCCAATCCCAAAATTACACAACTTACTTTTAATTTATTTTTACTTATTTGTCAAAAATAAAAATGTTTTACCAATTTATTTCTAACACCTTATAAAATATGCGTTACGAGAAGTTACAATAAACATATTTTATATTGTAGTGAAAAATACAGTTTCTTGTAATTTCCAGTTTTTTAGTACATTTTATACCAGTTGGCAGTTGCTAATCTGGCCCAGATTTCTGGGAACAAATGTCCACGTGAATTTTTAAAGGGAAATGATCTTTGTATGGGCCCATAAATATGGGTAATTCCACTCTCCTTATCATTCATCGTTGTGTAATACCACTTTAAAAAACACTGTTAATCCAATCCCAAAATTACACAACTTACTTTTAATTTATTTTTACTTATTTGTCAAAAATAAAAATGTTTTACCAATTTATTTCATTTTTATTTTAAAGGGAAATGATCTTTGTATGGGCCCATAAATATGGGTAATTCCACTCTCCTTATCATTCATCGTTGTGTAATACCACTTTAAAAAACACTGTTAATCCAATCCCAAAATTACACAACTTACTTTTAATTTATTTTTACTTATTTGTCAAAAATAAAAATGTTTTACCAATTTATTTCTAACACCTTATAAAATATGCGTTACGAGAAGTTACAATAAACATATTTTATATTGTAGTGAAAAATACAGTTTCTTGTAATTTCCAGAAACTGTATTTTTCATTAATAAGTTGTGTAATACCACTTTAAAAAACACTACTTCGTAACTACCGGTAAAAATATTTCCATTGTCATTCATTTGTCTTCTCTCTTTCTTTAAAATTTTAGTTTTGTATAAATATCAGACCAAAACAAGTTCACTTTAGCCTACATTTAACCTGATGATGGAATGATTATTCCAAAATCGGTAGTCAAGAAGTAGTGTTTTTTTAAGTGGTATTACACAAAGTGAACTGTGAATGATAAGGAGAGTGTTATATTACCATACCACAAAATTAACAATGCTTTTAATGAATAATTCCAGTCGTTGGACACATTTTTCATACTGCGCATTTCAAAATATGAATTATACTGACAGATATTAATTTTAAATTTTTAGGGCAAGTGGATCTGGAGAATGGAATCCAAGCTACTTGAATGTACTTGGTCGTAGGCCCCTGCAGTATGAGAATATGGGACAAAGTTTACAAAAGGCTGCTAATAAATGGCCACACAGACCTTTCGTGATATCACGTAGTGAAGGAATCTCTATGACTTACAGTCAAGTGCTCGAAGAGGTTTGTAATTTTTTTAAAGTTTATGATTTTTTTTTATTTCTACGCCAGCAATTTAATAAACATAAACAAGGTGGCACAAACGTTGTAACCCGATGTTACAATTTTTAGTTCTGTATTTGGAATGTGTTTATTTGATGTTTTTATTTTTTTTACAAAAAATTCGAAAAATGTCCGCCGCCAGAATAGATAACAATAAGAGCCAGATTTATGGTATTTTCCTTCACTCTTTCCAGAACTTCCAGCGATAGGTTCTCGCATTCTTGACGGATATTCTCTTCGAGGGCTTCAAGAGTCTAAAGCATTTTGACATTGACATGTGACTTCTACCCATTCTATCATTTTCTCGGCTTAGTGAAAAAAAAATCAAATAAACACAATCCAAGTACAGAACATAAATTTTTCATCCATAAAAAATTACAGCCAATAAGCAACGGGTCACTTTTGTGTCATCTTGTACATGCGTATGATGTGCCGGTAATCGTTTCATTTTTTTTACACTTTATGATGTATGATTTAGTTTACAGTTTAAGATGTATGAATTTTAGTATGTAACGATACTGTACATAAATTTAGTTTCTTCTAGGCACTGACGATGTTTTTTATAGGACTTTTTAAGCATTTTATTTTCACTAAAGAAAAGGGTCTAGGCTGTCAAGTCGTTAGCGTCAACTATAAACATAATTTCAACCAGATACAAATTGTGTCTCGAACGATCGCCTATATTGTCATTGGGTATAAAATCCCACGAAGAATCAATTATCTCTAGTAAAAAGATCGAAAACTGTGCATACTAGATCAGTCACTAGGTATTATTACTTATTTTGAGATTGCTGGCCGGGTCAGGAGACTAAAATCCAGTCCAGTCGATATCCAGTCGATTTGGTATAATGTATAATCAAATTTAACGATGATCTCGGGTTCGGTATAAGCAGATTGTGAAACTACTAACGTTTAAAGTGCAGATAATCATTTCGAAAGTCGATGTTTGTTTATATTTCGATGTTGCCAAACTTAGATCACTGCATAAAACTATTTTTTTCACCTAACATCCAAGTGACTGAAATCTAGCTACGTCTTATGCTACCGCTTATCATTGCCCTACTTAGGCTTTAACTTTATAAGTTTTATAACCTATTTCCTATTTGTGATTGGATTTACTCTTTGTGTTTAAAGTTGCTATAATTACGTGTAATTCATAAGTAAAAATTCTAGTCAAAAACACGCGTTGCATAAAACTTTACTACCTACATATTTGATATAGAGAGCACTGCATATTAATTTTTATTTCTAGCAACATCAATAACTAAAATAAGTGCCTATTAAATTTCGAATAATTTCTAAATCTAGCCGTTCATTTTTTCAAAGAAAAACGCGGTTCCATACAATTATTTAATTTTTGACAGAAATTTTGACAATTTGGGTTGTGATGTTTATAAAATAAGTATGTTTTAAAATTTGGGCTTTCAATATCAGACATTGGATATATATTTATAAAAATAATTTTAAATATAAAAAAAACATCTTTCAATGTTGTACATTGGATTTATATAGTGGATAAGGAAATGCAAGAATGGATTGTTAGAGATTGAAATACATAAGGTTTGAATTGTATTAATTGATTATGTTTTAACTTAAGAATATCTAATCGAAACAGACGTTGCGTTGCTCATATTTATACCCAAAAGTATTTTAATGTAAAATTGTTTTATATTTATCAAGTTAAATAACAATAACATCCAATTAATTTGGTTTACTTATTAGGTACCTTTACTATATATTTTTTGTGTAATTGGTTTTAAATTTGTACCATTTTGTAAAAGTAAATATTTCTAGGCTGATAAATTAGCAGCCGGGTTGATTGAAAGTGGATTACAAAAAGGCGATAAGCTTGGAATTTGCTCCCCAAACTCAGTAAGATGGCTCACTACCTTGTTTGCCTCTTCAAGAGCAGGACTTGTTGCGGTAATTTTTTATTTTATTTATTTATTTATTGGTATATACGCCTGAATGCCTTTTACATGCACAATCACAGCAATAAAATGCAACGTAAGTATACATATTAACCTTTAACCGCCCAGTGGTCCTTTGAGGGACCGCGGATTTGCATCGTTCAATGCCCACGGGTCCCATACAGGACCGGTGATTGTGATGAATTTCGCTATTGGATTACACTGGTTTATGACTATAGTATTCAAAATATGAATATTACCTTTTTTTGAGGTCAAGGGATCTTGCATCCCTTATGTCACTGCGACCATATTGAGTCTATTGTGACCTCCCTCTGTATCACAGCTCACTCCCAAGACCTACGTGAGTCATGTAACTCTAGACCTGTCTTGGTGGTAGGAGCTTCACCTTCTCGGAGTCCAGTAGCGGTTCTTCAAGGATGTGACTTCGTTTGCGAGCGAGTGCATCACAATTATAGAGAATGTGGATTGGCGTTTCGTTATCCTCCATACAAAATCTGCATACTGGGTCATGAAGTCCAATTTTTGTCATGTGTTTCCTCAGTCTGCAGTGTCCTGTCAAGGTCCTGGTTAGGATCCTTATTTGTTTTTTGCTAAGCTTTAGAGCGGCTGTCCAAACTTAAAACACAGTAAGGGACATTTTTTTTGTAGTAGGTTTTTTTTGCATTTTTGGACTAAGTAGAATCTACTTAGTGCAAAAATGCAATAAAAATGTACTACAAAAAAAATGTCCCTTACTGTGTTTTGAGTTTGGACAGCCGAGAGCTTCTGTGGTGAATTTCCGCAAGTACCCCACGATCAGTTCCTTTGCGTGTTTCATCCCTGAGCTGTTGGACCAGATCTCTTGGCTTTTGTCCATGGCTCAGTTTTATTTATTATATAATATTACCTTACGCCCAATATTACCTTACCTAAATAATGTCTTTGAGATACCGATCCATCATTTTATTTTTTGTTCCGGTAAATATTTTACTCCGGTAATATTAGTGTTTATACCTGCATTACAAGGTGGACTCTTGGGAGATGCGTTGTGTTTTATTAGGTGGACTGTAATAAAACAAAGCTGCTATACTACGGTAAATTATAAACAATCTTTTATTTTGATAATGCTTTTAATTTTACCTGAATAGGACGACTAATTTTAGAGATTTATTTATTTTTATAACAGCTACGCATGGTAGCAAGTCGCGCGAATATTTTTCAAAATAGTTTACAAAATATTTGGGCAGGTCGCTACCCTTATTGAACGCGGCGCATGAGCGTCTAAAGATTAAAGTACATAACATAATATAAAATATATACATATAAAGGTAAAAAGAGTAAACAAAGCATAGTAAGATTAATATGTATAAAGTGTTGAAAAAATTTCACGCAAAGTTATCGTAAGAATATTATATTCACATGTCGTTTGAATTTAGAGTCATCAGACATTGCTGTTTGAAATGAGTAATGTCAGTGTCGAATATATCTATATGATTTATAGTACTGTTTGCAAGAAATTGAATTCTACGCATGGGTAGATGCAAGCATTAGTTTGTTTTAGTCTGACAATAATGAAACAGTGAGTTTCCGCGCGTACTTCTATTACATACTCAATTGTTTATAAGTTGCAAGAGTTAAAAAACAATTTATTATAGAATTAAATAATTTAAATTTAAATAGTAGGTCGTTTAGTTTTCTTCTATTTTCTAAAGTTTGAATACTAAGATGGGATATTTAATTTTTTATAATTTATACATTCTACTAGAAATATATTTATAGAATTATATTCTATGGAGTTATAATCTAGTTGGCTTCTTACCAATGCTACATATAATATTTTCATTATTAATAAAGTCATTAATATAAGTCAGTAATTAGGATTTGAAAGGAGATAAAATCATCTTTCAGGTTCCGATAAATCCCGCTTACCAAGAAAAAGAGCTGGAGTTCTGCCTGAAGAAAGTTGGGGTCAAGGCCTTGGCAATATCATGCACATTCAAGAACCAGGATTACTATGAGATGATTCAGAATATTGCTCCGGAGATCGGCACATGTATTCCCGGGGAGCTGAACAGTGCTAGACTTCCAAGCGTAAAGTCAGTCATTACCTTGGATGATAAGAAATTAGAGTAAGGCTAATTTCTTATTAAACCACGGTCAAAATTTCTAACACACTTCTATTAATAAAAGAATTATATCATATTTATGTTCCCGTTCAGACAAAAGCCATTAAATACATTGAAACCACTATCTATCATTTTTAAAGGGACCTATTGAAATAAACTATGAATACGGGAAAACAATGAATGCGGGATTAAGAGGTCAAATCACAAGGAGATACGATTGAGGTACCTGAAGCGGAGGGCTGATCACCTTTCCTTCATGTGTTAACAATCGAGATAACACTGCGTTTATATGATGCAGTGCCCTATGCACCTTTGGGGTGCGGATAAGGATTTGAAGAACTGTGGTGTTAACCATTCATACAAAAATATATTTTTATACATTTAGAAAGAAATGTTGGTGAGGTTGATTAAGCTTATTTTTTCAGTGGAGTGCTCACATACAAGGAAGTTTTATCAAGAGGCAGTCCAACACTTGCGCAAACTATTTCCCCCATGCAAAACTCTATTCCATCAGATTCTGGATTCGTCATTTTGTTTACATCTGGTACTACAGGTAAGTCAATATCACACTTAAAATGGACAAGATAATTGACAATCACACCTTTATACAGTATACATTCTGGCCAGAATTTAAAAAATATATATATAAAAAACTTGTATTTGTATGCTAATACATACATACAGTCTGCAGATTTTGTATGGAGGATAAGAAACACCAAACCACATTCTGTATAACTGTGACGCACTCGCTCGCCAACGAAATCACATCCTTGGAGGGCCACTACTGGACTCCGAGAAGGTGAAGCTCTTACCACCAAGACAGGTCGTGAGCTACTTGACTCATGTAGGTCTTGAGAGTGAGCTATGATAGAGAGGGAGGTCACAATAGACCTATTATGGTCGCAGTGACATAAGGGATACAAGATCCCTTGACCTCATAATAATAAAAAAGAAAAAAAGTGCTAATATATAATTTTTTCTATATTTCTGCATTCACTTTATTACACAATTGCTAAACATCTACATGTTGAAGGTGCTAGAGTGAAAATGAAATTGTTACTGAATTGGCATTCTCAATTTGAATATCGTAGTCGTACAGGAGAAAGTGACTAGCTAACAAAACTTAAAATGTCCAGGAGGGCCATTTAAGTCACTTTTGCTTGGCAAGAAAACTAACATCAATACAGTCAGTCATTTTTAACAAGTCTATATATTACATATACTTCCAAGTTTAAAATCGCTTTGGGAATTTTCAGGGCAATATTAAGCTAGTAAGATATCAAATTGTCAATAATCGCGTTTTTGTAAAAAATGCACTTGGTCACTTTCTCTTGTATGACTACGATATCTTGTTTACATTGATAGTTTAAAAAAATGTTAAATCTAGGAAGTTTGTGTTGTTACTACTTATGGATAATTTATAAAATTACTTTTAGGGAAACCCAAGGCTGCTCTGCTCTCACACTTTACTTATGTAAATAACAGCTGGGAGTTTGGTTACAGGAATGAGTTTGGAGAAAAAGAACAGAAGATGTGTATACAGGTTACGTAAAAATATTTAAATTTTATTAATGAATTGATAGGTATCTGTTATTGTTAGGTACGTATCATACGTACGCTAATTTGAATATTTGTGGAGTTTGTGAATATAAGCAAAAGTGTCCATTTATTCAAATTTGCAATGGTCACAGCAAAGTACAAGTATTAAAGTTTTTTCTCTTTTAATTTAATAAAATGTGAAGATATCTATTTTGTCGACTACTTGGTGTAGGGTGTTGAATACATTCTTCTTCTTCGTGGATGATTACTTTGCTTCTTTCATGGTCTGTTTTCAACCGACTCTATCCTCCGCTTGTCTTTTCAAATCGGCATATCCACTGCAGCGCATGTCTGAGATAATTTGATCCATGTCGTCAAAGCGAGGTCGTCCTTTGTAGGTGGTACCTTCGTACATGCCCTCCGCAATGGTATGAAGTAGCCCTGGGAGTCTTATATTATGGCTTATCCATTTGCTCACTAATGAGTTACTTAATTTAGTAAGCATCTAGACTCCCCAGTCCTGCTTAATACCTCGTTATTCCCAACATGTTCTGACCGATGAATCTCCAACATGCCCCTATAGCACCACATCTCAAACGCCACCAGCCTTCCTTATTTTGCCTGTCCGATAGTCCACGTTTCGCTTCCATCCAACAGTATTAAATAACACTGGGCAACAATGATTTTGTAACTGAAATTTTGATGACTGTTTGGACTTAGTTAATCGTTCTTATTCTATATTATTCTTAAGTCTATATGGTGACAAGCTTGTATCACATCAAGTTTTGATGTTACAGTCATATTATTGTTTGTATGGAACCCATACGTTGAAACTGTAATAGTGGTTGGTATCTAGACATGTTTTTGTCTAAGGGATTTCAAAAAGTTTTGATAATTATGTAGTAAAAGTGGGAATATATTAAATTATTAATATTGAATAAGATTACATTATATGTTTACATACATTTTTACATAAATTGTAATCAGATAAACTTTAGTCAACATCAGAATTAAAAATTTGTTTTTAGTATTATTTTTTCTCTTGTCAGTTTCTCTTTGACTATATTAACAATATTTCAGGAATAGATTATAATCTATTCCTGAAATATTGTAGTAACAAATAGTGATCTTTCGGGTCATTGAATTGGGTGTTCTTGTAAATATTTCTGGTAATTGTTTATACCAGTGGTTCTTAACCTGTGCTCCGCGGAGCACTGGTGCTCCGCAGGCTTGTTACAAGTACTCCGATAAATTATTAAAACCAAGATTCAATGTTGGCAAATATCAAGAAGATGAACAATTAATTTATCTATCAACAGGTCATACTCTTAAAATAAAAGTCTCAGAATAAACTCGTGAATTTTGAATATTTGTTCAAGACAAATGAATACCCAGCTTTCTCCATAATGGCACTGAAAATTTTACTACAGTTTTCAACCTCATATTCGTGTAGGCTAGGTTTCTCGACATTAACCTATATTAAAATGAAAAAACGCGAAAGGCTTAGCAATTTGGATGAAGAAATGAGAGTAGCTATATCAAATATTAGACCTTATTTTGCTAAAATTTGTAAATGCCGACAAGCTCAGGTGTCGTATTTAATAATTTTTGCCGCAAAAAGTTTCATTGGAGTATTTACGTTTTCATGCATTTTTTTAAATTAATGTTATTTTTAAATTGTCTGTTATAAAAAAATGAGTTTTATTTTTAATCAAAGTTATCTTTATATGTTTTTTGAATCTTTAGTTTTGGTGTACCGCAAATTTTCCTTATGACCAAAAGTGCTCCCTGACTTCAAAATGGTTCATAACCACTGGTTTATACTATAGCTTGAACATATTTGTGAATTTAAATTATGATATTTATATTCTCATCTTGCAGATTTTATTTAAGTATTTTTACAGATCCCTTTGTTTCATGCATTTGGTCTTTTAACTGCTTCAGCAGCTCTTCAGTACGGAACTACTATTGTCATCCCAGCACAGACTTATAACATTATCAAAACTTTGCAAGCGATTGCAGAGGAAAAGTAAGTTTCCACATGGTTTACTTTTATGCTAGAGATTTTTATAAGACACTGAATCAGAAATGTGGGAATCAAGAAAAAATGCGAACAAATGGGTCATTATTTACTGGACAGAATGGCAACCAGGGCAGTAAAGTTTTAGAGTTGAACTAGGAAATGTGGATGATCAACCAACATGATGGGTAATGATATCGCCCATATTCCCGGAAAGGAATGGTTGAAAACAATCTGGAATGGTGTTGTATGTTAACACACTCCAAATATGAAACTAACATTAACAAACCATCACGCCGTTTCTCTGTAGGGGTAGGCAAAGAGAATACAACGCCGCACCACTCTGTCTTAGCAAACTTTCTTAGCTAAGCAGGATTGTGTACTGCAAGTTTAGCTTTCAGTAATAGGTTTTATTTGCTATAACTGATTTTAGTTCACCATTTATTCTGTTCTCAGCATTCACTCTCCTTTCTATATCTTTATCAATCTTTCTATCCCTAGAAAACATACTTCCCAAATATACAAAATCATTTACCTGTTCCATAATTTCCCCACTTACCAATATTTCACACTCAGATCTACATTTATCTCTTTCAAAAACCATAATTTGGGATTTACAAACTTTCATCGACAAATTACTTTCTTTGCACACCAATACCTGCAGGTCTTCTCTGCTGTTGGCCAGAAAAACAGCATTGTCAGCATAAAAAAGGGATCAGACAGTCAAATTATTCATTCTAGGTCCAACATTTAAACCTTTCGGTTCTTTCATGCAATTATCCATGTACAGATTAAACAGGTACGGCGACATTACACCCATTATCCCTGTTTAACACCTTTAGAGATGTTAAACCAGGATGAAAATGAACCACTTACCCTAATGCATGCAGTGCTTGGCTGTCCAAACTCAAAACACAGTAAGGGACTTTTTTTTTCTAGTACTTTTTTTTTGCATTTTTGGACTAAGTAGATTCTACTTAGTCAAAAAATTAAAAAAAAACCTCCCTTACTGTGTTTTAATTTTGGACAGCCGTGCTATCCTGGTACAAAGCCGCAATGCCTTGGATGAGTTAACTGTTTACTACATACTCAGATAATACCTTCCATAGTTTCGTTCTATCAACTTGGTCATATGCTTTTTGCAAATCCACAAATACGCAGATAAGCTCTTGGTTTTACCCAAAAACTTTTCCATTTTATTGTGTAAAGCAAAAATTTGTTCCGTACATCATCTCCCATTCATAAATCCACTCTGAACATCCCACACTTTGTCCTTCGTTATGGTTCTTACTCTTTCAATAAGGATTCGTCCTTACATCTTACCAACAGCACTCAATAGACTGATTGCCCCCACATTCCACCCGAGATCCCTTTCCCTTGTAAAGAGGCATTATGACTACCCTTCTCCTATTGACAGGAGTATAACTGTCCTCTAGAGGAGACAACGGTTTAAAGAACCATGTGAGAACGTCTTCTCCACCATTCTTGATGTATTCTGCACCAAAATTATCCAATCCCATCTCGCTTTCCGAATACTACTATAAAATAAAATAAAAATTAATGGAATATTTTTAGGCTTTACTCAAGTACCTACTGTACTTTTTATTATTATAACTATTCAGAAAAATCATACACTTTAAGTAAACTTAAGAGGTTTTTATATTATCAAGAACTCAACAAATTATTCTAACCCGGGCAGTATTAAATAAAAACTATGTTGGCCCATCCGTTAAAACAAGTTTTGCGCAAAAAACTTTTTCATTCCTTGCGCCAAAGATATTTAATTTGCTGCCCTAAACCATTAACAATTCCAGTAGTGATCAGGTCTTTAAAAACAGTGTCCTTCGATGGTTGCTTCGCATTGGAAGGGACAAGGTAGAAAGTGATTTAATTAAAGTCCAGGTGTAATTATTTTATTGTAAAACCTTTATGCTGTAAATTATTATTGTATCTCTTGTATGTAATGTATAAAATGTAATAATAATAAAAAACAAACAAATAATAATAATTATTATACAAATCCTTAATGCTTTTATTTATATTTAGGTGTTCGGTATTGACCGGTACTCCAACAATGTATGTGGATTTGGTGAACTACCAACGTAGTAAAGGAGGGTCGGTCGGCAGCAGGGATGGACCCATACAGGGAGTGGAGACAGCCATCACAGGGGGAGCTCCGTGCTCTAGGCATCTAGGGGAACAAATCACGGACTATCTCAGAGTGAAATCTCTCAAGGTATATTAAATATTAGGCTATTATCCTTGGCTCTACCCGACCGAGTTTCTCCAGGGTATGCTTGGCTACAATAGTTTAGAGATTAGAAGGAATGTGTATTTGATTACGCATTTTTATAGATTGTTGCGCGTTATGATCGATAATCCTGAAATTATCCGTAAGATTGGCCTGTATGTTCCCGATAGTTACCTAAGACAGCGTCGACATAGATTGTTTCACATTCCTATACACAAGACCAACCTGCCGATGGTTATGCCTGTAAGAAAAGCTACCGCTATGTTGAACAATTTCTCATTGGATATTGATCAGTTCCATGTGTCTGAAGGAGTTTTCCGAAGCGGGATTCTTCTACACCTTTAGCAGTTTATGTTCATTGAAAATAAATAAATGGAATTGAATTTAATTAAATACACTACGGAAGAGGACGATATTCATAAGACGATAAGAGGTTTCCTTTAGAAAAAAACGTGACTTATACTGATACACCTCTGATCTGATACTGAGTTTGTAATGTGTATGTTAACTATAAAATAAATAAATTGAAATTGAATTGGAAAAATTGAAAATAAACTCGCCAACTAAGAAATTTTTTGTTATACGGTTAATATTTCAAACAATTAAGTCACTCATTTTATAAGTCTACACCTATATCACCTTTATTGATTTATTTCATTAACACTTTTCAGTCAGTATACGGGATGACAGAAGTTTGTGTAGCTTTCTCATCTGGTCCAGGAGATGATGTTCTCAAAGCAACTGATACAGTTGGAAGACTTTATGGACATTGTGAAGCTAAAGTAAGTACCAATCCTCAATTTCTATACCAAAATGGCACCCCTCAATAAATGAGTAAGATTACTGCACCTTATTTTGGAATGATGTATAGTAGGATTGTACTTTCGGTCATATTTATTTAATTTTTTTTTTAGTAAAAATAGAGAAATATTTGTGTTTTTGTTATCTACACAAATATTTCAATTTCATACTATTACTGTGAGCCTAACAATAATAATTATAAATCTTTATTCCAGCTTGACTAAGTGGTGGGCGCAATACTTAGTCAGCCATATATGTTTTACAACATTTTTTTATAAAATTAAATTAAGATAATAAACAAATAAAAATAATGAAAAGAAACCAAAAATGGTTTCGCCACAGTATGAAACTAAACTAAAAAAAAAACAAACAAACTGAAAGCTCGAAAGACCTTTGTAGTATGAATATGTCTACGAAAATAAAGGATATGCAAAACTCACACACAGTTTTATTAGGTACCGCTATGGTAGACATCCTTTGTAGTAATGGCACCACCAGACCTGCACGCCTTCTCATTGATATGGGTTCTCAAAATCTAGCGGCATTATTAGAAATAGGTATCAAATTGTGGTAGAGTTGGTTCGAACCGAAAAACTCTGACTTAAGAGTCGGCGACACTAACCACTGGACCACAACCCATAACTTTATAATTATAATAATAATAAAACCCTTATCCGAACCCCAATGGTGCATAGGGCACTGCATCATATAAACGCAGTGTTATCTTGATCGTTTACGCATGAAGGAAAGGTGATCAGCCCTCCGCTTCAGGTACCAGTCCAGGGTAATATTGAATAAATATAACAGTGAAAAAATCACTTATACATATTTATTTTACCCCCCTTAGGAATCGAACCCGGGACCTACAGAACGGTAGCCGAGCGTGCTGACCATTACACTACGGAGGCGGACAAAAATATAATTATAATTGAACTAAAAATAATTATACTTTGTTATTAGATAATAGACGAGAAGGGTGATATTGTTCCAATGGGTATTCCTGGAGAGTTGTGTGTTAGGGGTTACTCCATCATGCAGGAATATGTCGCCGACCCTCAAAAAACGGCTGAAATGATTACCCCTGACAAGTGGATAAAGACTGGGTAAGTTGAGCCAACTATTTGATACTGCTATGTGGATAAATGTGAATTGGCTAATCTCAAATCATCACACTAGCGACATCTCTTGCCATCACATTGAAATAATTTGGTTTGTTGCTAAGATAAGTGAGTAACACGAGGACATTCATTGCTTTTTGATGGAATAGGATAGAGATATCGCTTACTCCTTTCAAGAACGTCATAAATCAAAAATTGTCAATTTTCAGTTGTGCATGTTTTCAGAATGCCCAGAGAATGTACTATATCCTAGCAAAAGCTGCATATTTTGAACTTAATATTTACCCACTACAGGGCAGAAAGTGTTGTTTTTGCATTTTGAAGAAAATGTGTTGCTTAATTATTTTTTCTAATGTACTAAATATTTTTCAAATGGAGATAAAACATTCAGGTTTTACATAAAATCTGTTGCACAGTAAATAGTTCAAGAAGTGGCTTGATATTTATTTTTAATACATTTTATTATATTCTTAAACTTTAAAAACGATCTTCTGAAAAATCCAGTTTTTCGATTTATGACGTTGTTGAAAGGAGTGAGCGATATGTCACTTAATTATTTATATGGCACAAAAATATTTATACATTGTTATATATTGTAAAATAATGTGTCAGATGAGAAGGTATGCGTAAGACTGAGACAATCAATGGTTTGTAAGTGCAAGTGCATGGGAGTGGGAGAAAGAGCGATTCGTAATTAAACAAATGTAAAACCCATGAGATTCTCCATATACATACATAGGTGTGTTAGACCTGTTGTGTGGCATGGACACATGGTCTCCTGTGCCATACTTGATTTTTTTTAAGTACTAAGTTTTACATTAAAAATTGGCATATTATCAATATGTACACAATGTTTGAAATTATGTAGTACAATTTTTAATTAAAAATTTTACGCAAAAAAATTACAAAGGAATTGAGTAAATAAAATGTGATTAATAATAAGTGGTACAAATAACTCTTTTATTATAAAAATAAATTTAATATATTTTTATCTGTAACTTAAAATTTAATTTAATTTTAATATTAATATTTTGTGACTCCTTCACTAAATATGTTTTTTTTTTGGTGAACAAAAGTTTGATACAAAAAAGAATGTCATTTAGCTGCATTCTCAACTCGAATTAACATAATCTTATCAATTACTTAGCTATTTGATTTGATTACAGGGACCAATTTGTATTACATAACGATGAATATGGTACAATATCAGGTCGTTTAAAGGATATAATCATAAGAGGAGGAGAGAACATATTCCCTAAGGAAATTGAGGATTTTCTTAATACGCATCCTGATATAATAGAAACACACGTAAGTATAAATAGCATATACACACCACATGATATTGTGTAGTCAGACACCTTCTACCATATAATAGGGGCTGATGATACAATTCCGTGCTGAAGTATGAGCATATGGCCTCAAAGGCTAGACTTTCCACTCAACTCTTTACCACTCAACAAGGTAAGATAAACTATATCTCTGGTATACTGCGAAAAGTGGCTAAGTCCAATCTGTGTAAGTTTGACATTAGGTCATTGAAATGGCTAAGAATTTCTTAGTCTTTGTATTGGGTCACTTTACTGTATAGTTTGGCAATATTCACTTTATATACAGCCAGAAAGGATACAGAAAAGCAAGGAGAGAATTCAGAGAAAACAGCGATTAAGTGCTACGGTGGAACCACTGTCTCATGTTTTGAGCCAGGATATAGCTTCTTCCTATGGCGCATTTACCTGCCATTTTATTATTCGGTTAAACAGTCTTATTTAAAGTGTACTCTGGTTAATTGATAGATAATAAATTAAATGAACTTGTAAGTTCTCATAATGTTAAACATATGTGTTAATTTATGTGAAAGTCATGTAATTTTAGATAATACTATATTATCTGATGTAGATCCCTATACAGCGAGATGCAGATGAGTGAGTACCAAAGAAGAAGCAGTAGATAATCTTTTAAGTTAAAGTATAAATATTATAAATATATGTAATTGTAATTAAGTAATAAAATAATCATTAATAAAATGGGAATAGTAAATAGTTAACATACAACTCTGAAAATGTCTGTGAGTCAATCACTTTTATCAAAATTCATACTGCCGATGAAGCAATATGTATCTCAATTATAAATTGAGTCTGTGGTATAGTCTCGTTTTGGTTTCAGGTATTTGGAGTTAAGGACGACCGCCTCGGGGAAGAGATCTGCGCCAGTGTGAGATTAAGGGAAGGAGCTAACTTCGAATACAAGAATTTGAAAAACTTCTGCCAGGGAACCATAGCAAACTTCAAGGTTCCTCGACATTTGAAGATTGTTGACAAATTTCCCGTGACTCCGAGTGGAAAAATACAAAAATTCAAATTAAAAGAAATGGTTGAAAGCGGAAAGCTTTAGCGAAATTAATATTTAATACCAAGGGTTGTATTTATACTTGCCTATTTATCTCTTTATAGTCTCATTCTTCCTACCAATCTTCACTTGCCAATTACATACATAACTTTTAGACTTGCGAGTAGTCTTCAGTAGTCCAGTGTAATATTAAATAAATCTTATAGTGATGAATTTCACTTCTATTTTTATGATCCCTGGGGAATCGACCTCGGGACCTCGTTCATGATAGCCAAATGTGGTACTATACGATTAGAAACAAATAAAAGGGGAAGAAAAATGAACACATTTTATTTATTAAGATGAAATATTTATTGATATATGTATTTTTTATTATATAATGCAATTTACAATACATTTATAGTTTTTAGCTCAAAAAATACTTACTATATATTACTCTGTACTCTCATTTATTCAAACTTGTTAATTTTTTAATACTTAGTTTTGACATTCACCATATTTTTACATTTACATAGTACAAAACTTTTTTTTAACCCTTAATAACTAAACATTCATCTGGCGGACTACGCTATTAAAAACGTGAAACATAATCAATATAATAAGTATTCATTAAAAATAGAAACTGGTTACATGGCACTTTAGTTTGGTTTATTAGAAATGAATGTAAGAGACATTTAACAATAAATCACTATTCCGCACAGCTACTACATATGTCAATATTGTGCGACCCACAAATGGCATTGTATTTACAAATATAGTTTAGTTATCTAGGGTTAAAGTACAGTGGAAGTGAAAAAGTTTTTTTTTTTCAAAAGACATTTCGCATAACGAGTTAAAGAGAAAGGGCAAGTCTCTTTCACGACATTCACTTGTGAGCCGGGACTTCCATGCCAGTCAAAACAAAGAATGTTTCGCTTAACGAATAAGATTCAGGAATGAATTATGATCGTTATGAGAGGTTCCACTGTATGTTTGTTTGTAATATCCATAAAGCTAAATGTTTGATTTTAACTAAACACTTTTATTTAATAGCAGACTCGATATAATTTAAAGAAAATCAAAATAAAAGTAATTAATAAAAAAAAATTGTTTGTGTAAATATACTCGTAAAATGTACTGTACTGTAGTTTAAAATGAATATATGCGTGAACAATACTGAAAGTCTTTTCACTTGTAAAAAAGAAGTATAAATTATTGCATAACTTTCCTTTGTAGAAACTCTGCTTTTACTCCCTTGCATGTATAGTATAGGTTTATACAAATATATTTTGGAGTACGAGAAGTATTTTGATTACTGGTTTGTTCTTTCAAAGTAAGTTCTCACTTTTACGATTAATAAAAAAAAACAAAATGGAATTATAAAATTAGATTTCTATCAGATTCACAAATGGTTTCATGTATTCCAAGAGAGTGCTATCCCTTTTGGATTTGTCAACATTTACATTAGCATTTACGTTAGCATTTTCATCAGTATGATCGTAATGAACGGAATTTCCTTCCAAATTCAATCCCAACGACATGGAACTGCTCTTTTTCTGAAGTTGGTAAACTTTGACCGAAGGTGAATTGAAAGTTACATCCGAGTCGAGTGATTGGTCAGACCTCAAATTGCCGGTGGATCCAAACTTTGGGTTGAGTGAATTCTTTGCAATATCCCATCTCTTTCTGCGAGTGGTGGAGCACGGAGACTTCTCATTGTAACTGGCTGTACTCAGCATAGACTGACACATGGAGTTTGGCGGAAGTGTTTTATTGAGGCGTTCAGGATGGCATTTAGCAAATTTCTTACATAGCAATTTGTATTTTAGTTGTTCGATCTGCATTGACATTTGTTTGTTCTCTGCCAATTCGAGTTTATACTTTTCCTCTAGTTGATTCCGTTCCATGATATGCAACCTGGAATTTGAAAATATTTGTAATAGCATGGCAAAATATATTTTACCATCAGAAATTCAAAAAACCATCATGAAAAATAAAATTATAGTTATAAAAAAAATCCATACAGAGTTTTGTATTGCTTAATATACATATATTTTCCAAATAAGATATTTGACTACCATAGACATATTGGTCCTGCGCTACAGATTACTGGATCTGGGAGCGGAGTGTAGAGATGGAGTAAATGAAGGAGCTTAAGGTGAAGGACATCACTGCCACATAGGAAGGAAAATGGAATAGAAACAGTAAATAGGAAGAGAATAGCAGAAATACGTAGTGCTTTTCTCATATTAGCTTGTGAAAGGTACCGCGAAGATGTACTAGTCCTTCGAGGATGAGGAAAATATTTATTAGATTATAAACTTAACTCACCGTTCAAGGTTAGTTTTGTTCTCCAATTGGTTTTGAAGGTTGATGTTTGCATTCTCATAACTTTTCATTTGATCAGAGGCTTCAAAGAGGCTTTTTATGAATTCTTCCAAATGTTTAACTTTTTTCCTCAACTCCTCATATATATCAGTCTTCATCTCTTTCACCCACTTCAGGGATGAAATTTCAGCTGACAGGGTTTCCTGGATTAAAAATATAACATCAGTATTTTATCAATAAACTGAATTAAGTTGTTGTAGTCTTGCAAACATGGTATTTGCCATTTTATTGGAAATCTGTATAAGAGGTTTTTTCTAACGAATGATTTGTGTATTTTATTAAGATGTGAGATCGCGGATTTGTTTGGTGCTCATGGTCTCCAACTCTATTGTCTGACTTGCAGATTATTAGATTATTGGTAGAATTGACATCAGTTTATACCCCCTCTCTACCACTACCCCCACACCCCAGAGATGTGTGCTACAGATCATTTCAATCTTTGTCGTGTCTCTAACATGGTTCAAAAACATATTGCTGGATTTAGTAGTCTTTTTCAGAATTTGTACATACCTATTTCCTTAATCAATGACAATTGAAACCAGATTTTTTAGACATATTCACAATATAAATTGATAAAATAAAAAATAACTGACTAGTATGACAGAGACAGACTGATATCCGCCACTTTGAAAAAAGACAAAAAATGGGACAGGGAATTATGTAGACAACAAACAAACAACCAAAAGATAGGGACAAACGGATTTTGCGCCTTTGGCGAAAACATTTACCTGTGTGTAATAATAAAATTTGAACTTATTTTACATGCTGCGTCTGAGTCACTTCAATGAAGTAATGTCTACTAGAGCTAAACAAATATCATATTGAAACAAACCTTTTCCTCCATTAACTTCTTTTTGGTATCGTTTAACTCCATATTGAGTGTGTTAAATTCTGCCTCCCGTTGTGCTGATAGTTTCCTCGACTCTTTTAAGGCTACCCGACAAGCAGAAAATCGCCTGCTTAACTCCAACAACTGAAAATAAAAACAACTTGTTCATTCTTGAAGTGTGATAATGAATTTTTAAGATGAATATGTACGGTGATCAGTTTTACAATTAAACATATTGTAGTCATACAGGAGAAAGTGACCAAGTGCATTTTTTACAAAAATGTGATCATTGACTATTTGATATCTTTCTAGCTTAAAATTGCCCTGAAAAACATCCCAAAGGATTTTAAACTTGGAAGTATAGTAAATTGACTTGTTAAAAATTACTAACTGCATTGATGTTTATTTTATTACCAAGCAAAAGTGACTTAAATGGCCCTCCTGAACATTTTACGTTTTATTAATTGGTAACTTTCTCCTGTACGACTACGACAAACATAATATGTACTGATATTCAGTTTTCAATGGCAATACTAAACATCCGACCCTTAGTTGAATTTGCATGGCTTTTTCTGCCACAGCTATGACTTCTGGTAGTTAGGTACTGATTTGGGTATGTGAGAACATCTTCTGGAGAAAAATATTGAATATAAGAGCGAAAGTAAAATAAAATGTTGGTTCTCCGGGGGAATAGAAGTGCTGGATTGACTTTATGGTTTACTAATTGTTAGTTTAATTAGATATTTAAACAAATTTCTTATTCTAACCATTATCTGCGCTTAATATTGAAATACAAAATAGAGTCCAAACACACTCAGTATTATCATAAGTCGTATACAAATCAATTATGTTTGAATGTTATATGAAATTTCTAAGCATACAATGAATAAATACATATAGAAATATTATAAATCTGAATATTGTGAAGGAGATACTACAAAATGTTTGAAAGAAATTAAAAAATAATAATAAAATCCTTACCGCACCCCAATGGTGCATAGGGCACTGCTTCATATAAACGCAGTGTTATCTCGATCGATTACACATGAAGGAAAGGTGATCAGCCCTCCACTTCAGGTACCAGTCCAGTGTAATATTGAATAAATATTAGAGTGAAAAAATCACTTATATATTTATTAAACCCCCCTGGGAATCGAACCCGGGACCTCCAGAACGGTAGGCGAGCATGCTGACCATTACACTATGGAGGTGGAAGAAATTACTTTCAAAAATTTAATTGAAAACATTTCCTTATATAGTGTTAGGATAGTTCTGCTTTCAAGGGGAAGATATACCTGAAAATTCATTTTCTAGTACAGAGCGTGTTAATAAGTAAATAAAGTACCTCTTGACTTTCGTCAGAAGGTTGAGGGTATCCCGAGGTCTTCTGAACATCCGAAGTACATCTCTTAGGTGTGTGAGCAGCACCTCCAGCAGTGGACACCGGTGTGCTTGAATGTTGGAGCTTGACTGGAATAGAAGTTGGAAATTGTTTTACAATGATATTGTCATATCAACTTGTGTCGATATAAATGTATGGATATAATGAGATATGGATAGATATGTAAAAAAAACACCTCTGTGAAAAGAAAAATACTAATGTAACATTTTAAATACTGATTATTATTTTTATAATATAACATATTTTATAAACATTAATGCATTTGTTTTTAGTCCATCGCCATTTTTTTTCTTCTGACCATACTACAAATAAAATTTAAAAAATGTTTTTACGTATTGTGAATTTATATTGCTAGAGTATTATTTCCTCTTCGGCTGTTTCCCCCATTGTATGAGGGCCGGTGCAAGAACTTTTAAGAGGCCGACAAATAAAAGCAAGAAATAGATTTTAAAATCGTTAATTATTACGACTCCCAAGCAGACCACCAAAGAGATGGATCGCTAGCTGGGAATCGACATTGCAGGACGCTAATCCCTCTTAAAAACAGGCAGCAAGGCCTACTCCAAGAAGAAGACTTTTAACAATGGAAATGTTTCATCACTTACCATATTGCAGTGATGGCGATTCGGGAGAGGGAATACCATCAGCAACTCCTCGAGTTTTCATTGGGATTTTTAATTTAGTTTGGTACTGAAAAAAAATATGAAAATTAATTTATTTGAACATTTTTTAAAAGAGATTAAAAAAAATATATGTATAAAATAAACAGATAAAAATAATAATAATAAGTATGCAAAATGAACTCTCTTGGTATTTATTTTATCTTAATTTAATTAATTAATTTTTTATTTTTAGGGAAAGTAAATGTGAAAAATACGTCACAAACACACAGACCAATTGAAAATTGCAATTGGCGGGAATCGAACCCGCGATGCCAGTTTCGCAGTCGAGCGTCTTTCACAATGTTTGGATGAAATTAAAATAGACGGAAATAAATTTAAAATGTTTAGATGAAACTAAAGAAAACAGAAATGAAAAGTAAAATATTAAGGTAAATAAAAACAAACGGAAACTACTTATAAAAAAAAAAAACAAAATAAAGTATTAAATGGAAGAAAAATTGAGTTAATATTTAGAGAAATCTAATTTATGATCTTACCTTTTCTCCTCCCATGGCTTTTATAAACGATAACCACTATTAACACTTTGACTGATGGTAAATAACAATGAATATATAACAATTACTGGCGGTATATAACACACGCACTTTATATTTCAGCGAGTCTTTTTTCGGAATCTCAATTCGTACAAGAAGACACCCTTCTACTCCGGAGTTGGAATCACAATTAAATGAAGACCCATGAAAAATAAACTCGACGATATTTTCCCCATCCTAGTCTAGGAATGAGCCACTGGGGAGGGGGTTGAGTCGAGGTGTGGCCAAGAGTGAATAAGGCTTGAGGCTTAAAAAATATACACAAATCCCATTATTTTAATATTTACCATAACTATTTATTTAAAAAATTCTAGCCCTTATCCATGCATCTCAAGGTGCATAGGGCAGTGTATCGTATCGATGCATTGTTATCTTGATCGAGAAAGCGAGTCATGAGCTTCAGTTTCTTTTTTTGGGTAATTATAGTAATATTTTTATTGAACTCTCGAATCGAACCCAGGACCCTTACCACGGTAGTAATAACATGATGCGTAAACCATAATTTTTTTCTTCTTACTAACTAACTATCACGCATCTTTGCAAAACTTTCATTGCCTCTTCCACATTAATGCATCTCCTCGTACATCACTCACTCCTTTCAACAACGTCATATAAAAAAAATCGTCAATTTTCAGTTGTGCATGTTTTCGGAATGCCCAGAAAATGTATTATATCCCAGCAAAAGCAGTATATTTTTAACTTAGTATTTACCCGCTACAGGGCAGAAAGTGTTGTTTTTGCATTTTGAAGAAAAGGTATTGTTAAAATATTTTTTTAAATATACTAAATATTTTTCAAATGAAGAAAAAAACATTCAGGTTTTACCTAAAAAGTTCTGTTGCACAGTAAAAAGTTCAAGAAGTGGCTTGAATTTATTTTTAATACATTGAATTATATTTATTAACTTTGAAAACAATCTCCTGAAAAATCAAGTTTTTTTATATATCGCTCACTCCTTTCAAGAACGTCATAAATAAAAAAAAAAGATTTTTCAGGAGAACGTTTTTAAAGTTTATAAATATAACACAATATATTAAAAATAAATATCAAGCCACTTATTGAACTTTTTACTGTGCAACAGATCTTTTTAGGTAAAACCTGAAGGTTTTTTTCCCATTTGAAAAATATCTAGTATATTTAAAAAAAAAATAAACAATACCTTTTCTTCAAAATACAAAAATAATATTTTCTGCCCTGTAGCGGGTAAATATTAAGTTAAAGATATGCCTCTTTTGCTGGGATATAGTACATTTTCTGGGCATTCCGAAAACATGCACAACTGAAAATTGACGATTTTTGAAATATGACGTTGTTGAAAGGAGTGAGCGACATATCCAGCCAATTATTTCGACTCCTAGCCTGACCACTTTCACTTTCAAGTATTTGACATACCTGAATGATCCGATCAAAAACCTGATGAGATGAGTCATCAAGTTTTTCTCGGCCTTCCTCTGCTCCTTTTTCCAACTACATTCGCTTATAAATTCAAACTTAAATTTGTAAACTTAAATTTGTTTTACAATTTTTTCCTTACTCATTCGTCCCACTTGTCCAAAACATCTCAACACATCTTTCTTAATTTTATCGATACTGCTTATCTCGGCCTTGCATTATTTTTGCTTATTTCACCATTCGGACATCTATCATAATTATTTTGCCTCACATTCGCCTGAGGAGCCGCATTTCAATGCGGCTCCTCAGCATTTGCAATTTGCATTCATCCTTATTTTGCCAACTCCATGTTTCACTTCTATACATTAGGGATTATTGATTATTTGCATTCAAACCCTTATCCGCACCCCAATGGTGCATAAGGTCACTGCATTATATAAACGCAGTGTGATCTTGATCGTTAACACACTAAGGAAAGGTGATCAGCCCTCCGCTTCAGGTTCCAGTCCAGGGTAATATTAAATAAATATTAGAGTGAAAAAATCACTTATATTTATTATACCCCCCTCTGGGAATCGAACCCGGGACCTCCAGAACGGTAGCCTAGCGCGCTGACCAATACACTACGGAGGCGGACAATCATTTTTACTACCATAGTATTACCTTTTTACCTGGGCGGACTAGAGGTATCGGTTAATTGCCGAATCCCTGTACACATTTCCGTACCTAATTACATGCAAAACGGCAATGCGGGACTATTGTTATGTTACACATTACCTGGGTAAAGAAATAATACATAAGCACGTAAAAAAATTAATGTGGAATTTCAAATAAATGTACAGGACGAATCACTGTCATTAAAATCAGGATATATGGTACAGGCTGTATAAAAAATACAAGAAGCCATATTTTTTTTATTAAAAGAGTTGTTTTTTTTAGGTCAAGGGATCTTGCATCCCTTATGTCACAGCGACCATATTAGGTCTATTGTGACCTCCCTCTGTATTACAGCTCACTCCCAAGACCTACGTGAGTCATGTAACTCACAACCTGTCTTGGTGGTAGGAGCTTCACCTTCTCGGAGTCCAGTAGTGGTCCTCCAAGGATGTGACTTCGTTAGCGAGCGAGTGCGTTAGATATAGTAGAGAGATATGTGGATTGGTGTTTCGTTATCCTCCATACAAAATTTGCAGACTGTATGTATGTATTAGCATACAAATACAAGTTTTAATTATTTTTTTTATAATTTTGGCCAGCATGTATATAAAGTTGTGACTGTCGATAATCTTGGTAAAAGAGTTGTTAGTATTGAATATTAAAAAAAAGTTCACTAGTATCCGTTGTCATTTATTTTAATGGATTCATTCTCGTTCTCTACGAATAAAATAAGTAAAAATTGTGGTGACCGATATATTTCAATATCAAAATATTAAAAGCGATTTATGGAAAAAATAAATACATTTTTACTATGTTAAACTTGAAACATATTAAGGGTGTCGCAACATAGTATTTACTAAGGAATGATATATAAATAAAGACAGACTAAAAAATAGCAAAAGTAAGAAAATAGAAAATCGCTTATTAAATTTCTTTAACGTAGTAGGTTATCAAGTAAAAACTTTAAAAATTAACATAATGGGGTTTTTAATACCAAAACGTCGATGAAATTAAACCCTTGGTAATATACATTTCTGTATATGGTATGGCGTTCTATCCTCTCTGCTCACCCATGAAGTGATATGGCATAAAGTTCAGTTTTAAATATAATATAATATAAACCCCCTATCCGCACCCCAATCGTATAAACGCAGTGTTATCTTGTTCGTTAATACATGAAGGAAAGGTGATCAGCCGTCAGCTTCAGGTACCAGTCCAGGGTAGTATTGAATAAATATTACAGTGAAAAAATCACTTAAATAAATATTTAACCCCCCTGGGAATTGAACCCGGGACCTCCAGAACGGTAGCCGAGCGTGCTGACCATTACTCTACGGAGGTGGACAGTTTCAGTTTTAAATACTCATTTAAAAATTATTTAGGTGAAAAATGATTTCTCCCTGACAACAAATCTGAAAATTTATTATTCAATAATAATATTTTGATAATCTGAAGATAATTTAACATTTGTTTGTTATTTTACATTTTTTAAGTAGAAATATGCAGATTTTTCGAGTCACTGTATTTCAGTGTACCCAGTACAATTTTATATTTTATAACATAATAACTAATGCGGAAATTTCCATTCATTAACCATCTGGACTAATGTTCTAATGGCAATTTCGAAGTAATCTTTAAATCGTAAATCTTTATCCTGCACCCAATTCCTTAATATGTAAAAATATATAATGATTATATTATTTAATGGCCATTTCATGCTTTGACCTATAGTCAACACCACTAAAAGAGTCGATTCGTATTTTATTATTTAATATTATTATAGGGTGTGCGTTTGGTGCAATTAATCCCGCGTTTGGTGCAATAACTGAAATTATAAATTATTAATTCCAATCCATATTATATATTTATCAAATGCAATAACCATGTCAATTTACTCATACATAAATGCTTTTAATTCATTTAACTCTAATATATGGAAGCGAAGCATGGAGCTGGCAAAAGAAGGATGAAAGTAGACTGAATCCAGTCGAAATGCGGTCCCTCGGGCGAATGTGCGACAAAACGATTATGACAGATGTTCGAGTGGTAAAATAAGCAAAAAGAACGTAAGCCTGAGATGAGCATTATCGATAAAATCAAGATAGGTGTGTTGAGATGGTTTGGACATGTGGAACGAATGAGTAAGGAAATAACAGAAAACAAATTTATGTTCAAATTTATAAGCGAATGTAGTTGGAGTAAAGTGGAATGTAGTTAAAAGGAGCAGAGGAAGACCGAGAAAAACTTGATGGCATGATCAGGTTAATCATATAAAAAAAAAAAAATAAATAAATAAAAGACAGAATATTAAAAACAATTCACTCCAGTGAAAAGTTTTCTTCCAAATTCAATCCCCATGACATGGAATTGCTCTTTCTCTGAAGGTGGTAAACTTTGATCGATGGTGAATCGGTGAAAGTTGAAACCGAGTCGATTGATTGGTTTGACCTCAAATTGCCGGTGGATAAAAAACGGAAAACAAATTTATGTTCAAATTTATAAGCGAATGTAGTTGGGAAAAGGAGCAGAGGAAGACCGAGAAAAACTTGATGGCATGATCAGGTAAATCATATTAAAAAAAAAAATAAAAATAAAAGACAGAATATTAAAAACAATTCACTACAATGAAAAGTACCTACACTTGGCACAATAAGTAATTTCTTAACTTTAAATAAACAACAAAAAAAAACAATTTGATTTTTTCAACAAAATAAAAAACAATTTGATTTTTTTTCCCTAGCTGTCCCTCTTGTCCCGGTTTAGAGTTTCATAATTACGGTAAGCCCATATATATATGGGCTTACCGTATATATTTTATATCACAAAAAGTTTTCAGGGAATTATCTTATTTATTTTATTATGATAGCAAGTTATATGACAATTATGTGTGAAACAAAATATCGGCCAAATGCTCGCCATAGCTGGGTGGCATACCTCTATCCGATGGTTCATAATTTGAATGACGCTGATGCGTTTCAATAATTGAGGTTCAAAAGAAGTGTTCATTGGTTAAAAAATGTGCCCTTTGGAAGAAACATAAGATTTATACTAATATATATATGTTTGAATATTGGTTATGCCGGAATGCGTGCTTATTGCGTGATAGTCGGGTACAGCTAGTCATATATATTTAATCCGCCTCCGTGGTGTAATGGTCAGCGTGTTAAGCTACCCTGCTGTAGGTCCCGGGTTCGATTCCCAGGGGCGGTGAAAATTATTAGTGATTTTACACTCTAATATTTATTTGATATTACCCTGGACTGAGATCTGAGGCGCAGAGCTAGAACACTGCAAGTCAATACGATGCAGTGCCTTATACGCCATTGGGTGCGGATAAGGGTAAGAAGAAGAAAAATTTTATGGTTAACGCGTCACGTTATTCCTACTCTGCTAAGGTACCTAGGTTCGATTCACAGAGAGTTCAATAAAAATATCACTAAATATTACCAACAAAAAAAAAACTGAATCTCAAGACTCGTTTTCACGATCAAGATAACAATGCATCGATGCGGTACACTACCCTTGTGCATCATTAAGATGCACGGATAAGAGTTGGATTTTTTAAAAAATAAATAGTTATAATAAATATGAAAATAATGGGATTCGTGTATATTTTTTTAGCCTCAAGTCTTAATCTTTCTCGGCCACACCTAGACACAACCCCCTCCTTAGTAGCTCATCCCTAGACAAGGATGGGGTAAATATTGTCGAGTGTATTTTTCAAGGGTCTTCATTCAATTGTGATTCCAACTCCGGAGTAGAAGGTTGTCTTCTTGTACGAATTAAGGTTCTGAAATTGGACTCACTGAAATTCAAAGTGCGTTTGTTTTACACCATCAGTCATTGTTATATATTCATTGTTATTTACCATCAGTCAAAGTGTTAATAGTAGTTATCGTTTGTAAAAGCCATGGGAGGAGAAAAGGTAAGAATGTATAGAAGTTTTCTTTAAATATTTACTAAATTTATCTTCTATTTATCAGTTTAGTTTATTTGTTTTTTATGTTAATTCGTTTTTTTTAAATGAAATATTTTAGTTTTAATTTCTGTTTTAGAATTTTAGAATTTCTGTTTCTGTTTGCTTTAGTGAATTTACACATTGATACTTTTTAGTGCCGCTTGTTATAGTTTTGTTTGATTTTATTTTCCGTTCGACTGAACAATAATGTTTGATACATTTAACTTATTCATAAACTTACATTAGCGTCTATAAATATTTATGTTTATAAATATGGTATATTTGTATATATATATATATATATATATATATATATATATATATATATATATATATATATATATATATATATATATATATATATATATATATATATATATATATATATATGTATTTATATATATATATATATATATATATATATATATATATATATATTTATATATATAAATATATATATATATATATATATATATATATATATATATATATATATATATATATATATATATATATATATATATATATATATATATATATATATATATATATATATATATATATATATATATATATATATATATATATATATATATATATATATATATATATATATATATATATATATATATATATATATATATATATATATATATATATATATATATATATATATATATATATATATATATATATATATATATATATATATATATATATATATATATATATATATATATATATATATATATTATACCATATTTATAAATATAAATATTTATAGACGCCCGCCAAGGCACCTCATGTGTCTTGACGGTGGAGTTCTTTTTACATTATTTTTATCTGTTTATTTTATATAATTTTATTTATTTGTATTTCTTTTATTATATTTCAAACGGCATATGTTGTACTTATTGCCCTTGGAATATGTCATGTGTTTAATGTTAAAATTAATACATTTTTGTCTCATTTTCAGTATCAAACTAAATCGAAAATCCCTATAAAAACTCGAGTAGTCGCTGATGGTATTCCCTCTCCCGAATCACCATCACTGCAATGTGGTAAGTGTTCCTACATTTTTATTGCAATTAGTAACGATTTTAACACGATTTTAAGTTTTTTGCTTTTTTTGTCAGCCTCTTATCTTATCTCTTGCATCGGCCCGCGTACAATGGTGCGAACAGAATATTTTCATCTTAAAGTTCAACAACATTGAAACCAATCAGAAGATTGGCAATAAATAAGAAAATGACACCTAGTACGGTATCTGGACCTCTAGTACGGTATCTGAGCGTATTGACCATTGCATTACGAAAAAAATAATACTTCAGTAATATTAATTCATCATACACAAAAACAGTACTATAATTTTATTCGAAGTGTGAATTTCAGGTAATCAAAAATACACAATTTAGAAGAAAAAACACGTGGATTAATGTTTGTAAAAAACGTTATATTATAAAACTAATAATCAGCATTTGAAAATTTTCATGAGTATTTTTTGTGTTTTTTTATTATTATTTTTTTTACATCCTTATCTTATTATATCCATACATTTTTGACGTGTTGTCCTTTTTCTAGTTTTTTTTTAAAATTCCACTCATATGTGCGCGATTTTATTTCTGATCCTCAAATAAAACATAATATTAAAACTTTGGCATTTTAAAGTCAGTGAAAAAATTCTTGCATTAGAAATTTAATGTAACCGATACAAATAGGTTTTTTACCCAATTTAATGTAACCGATAAAAATTACGTAATTTTTTCCACATGAAATTAATTTGACCAGCAACCAGATTTCGTCGTAACCGGCAACTCATTATGTCGGTTACGACGAAACCCGGTTGCTGGTCAAATAAAATTAACGTGGAAAAAATTACAAAGTTGTTATTTTATTCTATAAAATGCAGTTCCACCACGAAATGTCGCTACAAAACTTAAATTATACTATCGACACGAGTTGAAATGGTATTATCATTCACTATGAAGTATATTTCAAATGTAAAACTATTTCCATCTACTATTCCAGTCATGTTCCAACGTTCAAGTGCACCGGTGTCCACTGCTGGAGGTGCTCCTCGCACAACTGGGAGATATACTTCGGATGTTGAGAAGATCTCGGGATGCCCTCAACCTTCTGACGAAAGCCAAGAGGTACGTTATAAATTTATTTACACGCTCTGTGCCAGAAAATGATTCCTCGGCTATATCGTCCATTTGAAAGCAGAACTATCCTAACAGCATGTAAGGGAATTTTACAGAGGAGGCAATTAATTTTTTTAAACGTGATTTCTTCCAAAGTTTTGTAGTTTCTCCTTAAGATTATTAAGATTTATAATATTTCAATATGTATTTATTCATTGTTGGTTTAGAAATTACTGCACACCAAAATCAGTAGCATAAAAAGACGGAAAACGAAATTAACAAACAAAATTGATTTGTATACGACTTATGAGAGTACTGCGTGTATTTGGCCTCTGTTGTATGTTTCAATATTCAGCGCAGATAATAATAATGGTTAGAATAAGAAATTTGTTAAAATAACTAATTAAACTTACAATTAGTACACTATAAAATCAATCCAGCACTTGTAATTCTATTCCTCCGAGAACCTTTTGTTTATATTCGCTCTTGTATTCAATATTTTTCCCGAAACGATGGTCTTACATACCCAAATCAGTACCTTTTTACCATAACTCATGGCTGTGGCGGAAAACCCCATGCAAATTTATCTGAAGGTCGTTTGTTTTGCATTGCTATTGAAAACTGAATATCGGTAGATATTATATGTTTAATTTTAAAGCTTATCACCGTGCATTCATCTTAAACATTCATTATCACACTTCAAGAATGAACAAGTTCTTTTTATTTTCAGTTGTTTGAGTTAAGCAAGCGATTTTTCGCTTGTCGGGTAGCCTTAAAAGAATCGAGGAATCTATCAGCACAATGGGAGGCGAAATTGAGCACACTGAAAATGGAGTTAAACGATACCAAAAAGAAGTTGATGGAGGAAAAGGTTTGTTTCAATACGATATGTGTTTAGCTCTAGTAGACATTACTTCATTGAAGTGACTCAGACGCAGCATGTAAAATAAGTTCAAATTTTATTATTACACACAGGTGAATATTTTCACGAATGGCGCAGGTTCAATTTATCCGTATCTTTTGGTTGTTTCTTTGTCGTCTACATAATTCTCTGTCCCGTTTTTTTGTATTTTATCAAAGTGGCGGATATCAGTCTGTCTCTGTCATACTAGTCAGTTGTATTGTGAATATGTCTAAAAAATCTGGTTTCAATTGGCATTAAATAAGGAAATAGGTATGTACAAATTCTGAAAAAGACTACATGAATCCAACAATATGTTTTTGAACCATGTTAGAGACACGACAAATATTGAAATGATCTATAGCATACATCTCTGGGGTGTGGGGGTAGTAGTGGAGAGGGGGTATAAACTGATCTCAATTCTACCAATAATCTAATAATCTGCAAGTCAGATAATAGAGTTGGAGACCATGAGCCCCAAACAAGTCCGAGATGACACATATAAATAAAATACCCAAATCATTCGTTAGAAAAATCTTTTATACAGATTTCAAATAAATGGCAAATGTCATGTTTGCAAGAATACAGCAACTTAATTCAGTTTTTTTGATAAAATACTGATGTTTTCATTTTTAATCCAGGAAGCCCAGTCAGCTGAAGTATCATGCCTGAATCGTTTGATAAAAATAATGAAATCTGAATTTGAGATGTTGAGGATAAAAGAGTCATACTTGGAAAAAGACAAAGAAAGTCTCTTAGCAGCCTGTGAGCAAATGAAAAGCTTTAAGAATATAAACATCAACCTTAAAAGCCAACTGGAAAACAAAACCAACTTGGAACGGTAAGTTAAGTTTATAATTTAATAAATATTTTCCTCATCCCGAAAGGACTAGTACATCTTTGCGGTGCCTTTCACAAGCTAATATTAGTAAGGATATGAGGAGTCTTCTTCCTATAAATGTTGTTCTTTTCCTATTTACTGTTTCTGTTCCATTTTCTTATGCATATGGCAGTGATGTCCTTCACCTTAAGCTCCTTAATTTACTACATCTTTACATTCCACTTCCAAATCCAATAATCTGTAGCACAGGACCACCATGTCTTCATTTAATTACAATTTAAAACCGCATTGTTCCAAAGGGGTGAACTATGCGTCACTTGGATGGGGATAGGGGACTAGATGAAAAAAATATATAATGCGAGAAAATTTAGCATTTTGCATTAACTCGTTTAGCTCATGACTGTTACGTTAGTCTAATTCACATATCGCTCACTCCTTTCAAGAACATCACAAATCAAAAAAACTTGATTTTTCAGGAGAACGTTTTTAAAGTTTAAAAATATGACACAATGTATTAAAAATAAATATCAAGCCACTTATTGAACTTTTTGCTGTGCAACAGATCTTTTTAGGGAAAACCTGAATGTTTTTTCTCCGTTTGAAAAATATTTAGTTTATTTAAAAAAAAAATTAAACAATACCTTTTCTTCAAAATGCAAAAACAACATTATCTGCCCTGTAGCGGGTAAATATTAAGTTAAAAATAAGTTGAAATATATTTTCTGGGCATTCCGAAAACATGCAGAAGTGAAAATTGACGATTTAAGATTTATGACGTTCTTAAAAGGAGTGAGCGATATCATCTCTTTTTGAAAAAAATGTATATGTAAGCAAAAGAAAATTGTACGGAAAAAAGTATTGACTATAATTATATGATTGTAAAAGATATTTTGCCATGCTATTATAATTATTTTCAAATTCCAGTTTGCATATCATGGAACTGAATCAACTAGAGGAAAAGTATAAACTCAAATTGGCAGAGAATAAACAAATGTCGATGCAGATCGATCAACTAAATTACAAACTGCAATGTAAGAAAGTCGCTAAATGCCATCCTGAACGCCTCAACCAAACACTTCCGTCAAACTCCACGTGTCAGTCTATGCTGAGTGCAGCCAGTTACAATGAGAAGTCTCCGTGCTCCACCACTCGCAGAAAGAGATGGGACATTGCAAAGAATTCACTCAACCCAACGATTGGATCCACCGGCAATTTGAGGTCTGACCAATCGATCGACTCGGATTCAACATTCACCGATTCACCATCGATCAAAGTTTACCACCTTCAAAGAAAGAGCAGTTCCATGTCATGGGGATTGAATTTGGAAGAAAATTTTGCTAGCGACAATTATACTTTTGAAAATGCTAACGTAAATGCAAATGGAAATGCTAACGCAAATGCTAACGTAAATGTTGACAAATCCAAGAGGGATAGCACTCTCTTGGAATATATAAAACGATTTGTGAATCTGGTAGAAATATAATTTTAAAATTCAATTTAGTTTTTTATTAATTGCTTTGATTAGTTAAATCTTAAAAATAAAAACTTATTTAATTAATTAAATGAGAACTTACTTTGAAACGACAAATCGCTCACTCCTTTCAACAACGTCAAATATCAAAAATCGTCAATTTTCAGTTGTGCGTGTTTTCGGAATGCCCAAAAAATGTACTAGAATATTTCCTAGCAAAAGCGGCATATTTTAAACTGAATATTTACCCGCTACAGGGCAAAAGTGTTGTTTTTAAATTTGAAGAAAAGGCACTGTTTAATTATTTTTTTAAACATACTAAATGTTTTTCAAATGGAGAAAAAACATTCAGGTTTTACATAAAAAGATCTGTTGCACAGTAAAAAGTTCAATAAGTGGCTTAGTATTTATTTTTAATATATTTTACTATATTTTTAAACTTTAAAAACAATCTCCTGAAAAGTTATTTGATACATGACGTTGTTGAAAGGAGTGAGCGAAATCAGCTATCATAAACCTAAACTATACATGCAAGGGAGTAAAAGCAGAGTTTTTTCAAATAAAGGTTATGCAATAATTTATAGTTATTTTTAACAAGTGAAAGGACTTTTAATATTTATCATGCACGTATATTGATTTTAAACTACAGTACAGTACAGTACATTTAACGAGTATACTCGTATTTTTTACACAATCATATATTTTTTTATTCCTTTTATTTTGATATTCTTAAAATTATATCGAGTCTACTATTGAGGTGTTTACATAAAATCAAACATTTATACATACAAACCTACTTTAAAACCTTTATTTTGTACTACATAAATGTAAAAATATAATGAATGTTTTAAAATTTTGAATTATAGTATTAAGAGTACAAGTAATATTTAAATATAAAGTGTATTTTTTAAGCTAAAACCAATGTATGTTTTGTGAATAAAATGATTAAATAAAACATTTTTCAATAAATATTTCATCTTTAACAATAAAGTGTGTTTATTTTTCTTCCACTTATATTTGTTTCGAATCATGTGGTAGCACATTTGACTATCACGAACGAGGTCCCGAGTTCGATTACCCGTCGATCATAAAAATAGAAGTGAATTCATCACTATGAGATTTATTACACTGGACTACTGAAGACTATTTGCAAGTCTCAAAATTATGTAATAAGCAAGTGAAGATTGGTAGGAAGAATGACACTATAAAGAGGTAAATAGGCAAGTATAAATTCAACCCTTGGTTTTAAAAATAAATTTCCTTAAAGCTTACCGCTTACAACCATTTCTTTTAATTTGAATTTTTGTATTTTTCCACTCGGAGTCACGGGAAATTCGTCAACAATCTTCAAATGTCGAGGAACCTTGAAGTTTGCTATGGTTCCCTGGCAGAAGTTTTTCAAATTCTTGTATTTGAAGTTGGCTCCTTCCCGTAATCTCACACTGGCGCAGATCTCTTCCCCGAGGCGGTCGTCCTTAACTCCAAATACCTAAAATTAAAATCAAACTGTACCACAGAACTAAACCCATCACCCTACTCAAGTTACAATTAAGATACATAATGCTTCATCGGCAGTATGAATTTTGATAAAACGCTCACTCCTTTCAAGAACCTTATAAATCAAAATACATGATTTTTCAAAGGTTTTTCAAGACTTGAGAACGTTTTTAAAGCTTAATAATTTTTGTTGTAACTTGTAACATTTGCAATATAATAGAGTTTACCCATTTTATTATCTTGTGAATTAAAAGCATTTATGTATGAGCAATCTGATATGGTTAGTGTATTTGTAAAATATGAGTTTATGGAAATTGATAGTAATTTATAATTTTTGTTAACTTGCCAGATTTACCGCACAAACGCATTCCCTATAGTATTCTGTATTTTTTTCAAACCCTTATCCGCACCCGAATGATGCATAGGGCACTGCATCATATAAACGCAGTGTTATCTTGATCGTTAACACATGAAGGAAATGTAATCAGCCCTCCGCTTCAGGTACCAGTCCAGGGTAATATAGAATGAATATTAGAGTGAAAAAATCACTTATAATTATTTGACCCCCCAGGGAATCGAACCCGGGGCCTCCAGAACGGTAGCCGAGTGTGCTGACCATTACACTACGGAGGCGGACAAAAATTCTGTAATTAGGTCTCTTATATTTAAGATTATTAATTTTGACAATTGAACTTGTAATTTCTCAGTATTTTACTAAGAGAGAGCATTTTAAGGTAACAAAAGTTTTATTTATTTTTTTATTATTACGAATGAACTAACAATACGGTGTTTGAAAATGGTAGGTTGTTTGAGATCCCCCAGAAATTATAAGTTTTTTTTTATCGAACCTATTAAACCAATTTTAATTGTAAATCATTAATATTTTTTTAAAGTATTGCTTAAAAATTATTTTATATTCAAACTAGTTTCAGGAAAGCTGTTATAAAATAACCTGTTTTAAAATACTTATGACGAAGATATTTTTTCATGAATAAAATTTTTAACAAACTTATAAGCGAAATGATTATACATATATATATATATATTTTTTAATTTTACTTAAATCTATGAAGGTATATTATAAATATAGAGTTTTGTTAAATGAATTGTTCTCTTTTTCATCTTCATGTTTAAATAATTTAATTTTTTGACACCTCGCTCACTCTTTTCAAGAACGTCATAAATCAAAAATCGTCAATTTTCAGATGTACATGTTTTCGGAATTCCCATAAAATGTACTATATCCCAGCAAAAGAGGCATATTTTTAACTTTATATAAACCCCCTACAGGGCAGAAAGTGTTGTTTTTGCATTTTGAAGAAAAGGTATTGTTTAATTATTTTTTTAAACATACTAAATATTTTTAAATGGAGAAAAAACCTTCAGGTTTTACCTAAAAAGATCTGTTGCACAATAAAAAGTTCAATAAGTGGCTTGATATTTATTTTTAATACATTATATTATATTTTTAAACTTTAAAAACGTTTTCCTGAAAAATCAAGTTTTTTGATTTATGACGTTCTTGAAAGGAGTGAGCGACCTATGTAACATATAATATTTATTAAGAAACAAGTGTAGAATGATTATCATCTTTAAATAATAATATAAAATTATAACATATTCATTATGAACTGTTTTATATTGAAAGGCTACATCGCATCAGGGGTAAAATGTGACTTTACTTTTTTAGTAGTAAAGTAGTGTTTTTCTATAGGTAAAGACAGTAACATGAAATGGCAATAAAATAATCATTATGTATTTCCACTCATTAGAGCAGTGGTTCTGAACCTTTTTGAAGTAAGGGAACACTTTTGATCATAAGGAAATTTTTTGGCACACCAAAACTAAAGATTCAAAGAACATGCAAAGATAACTTTTATTAAAAGTAAAACTGATTATTTTTTTAAGAGAAGTTAAAAATTAAATTAATTGAAAAAGTACATGAATACATAAATTTACTACTAACCTTATCCGCACCTAATGGTGCATAGGACACTGCATCATATAAACACAGTGTTATCTTGATCGTTAATACGTAAAGGAAAGGTGATCAGCCCTCCGCTTCAGACACCAGTCCAGGGTAATATTGAATAAATATTATAGTGAAAAAATCACATACATTTATTTGACCCCCCATGGGAATCGAACCCGGGACCTCCAGTACGGTAGCCCAGCGTGCTGACCATTACACTACGGAGGCGGACGAATACATAAATACCCCAATGAAACTTTTTGCAGCGAAAATTATTTAATGTGACACCTGAGCTTGTCGGCTTTTACAAATTTCAGCGATATTAGGTCTTATATTTAAAATAGCTAATCTCATTTCTTCATCCAAATTGTTAAGCCAATGTTCACAAATCAAGGGTCACAAATCCTTTCAATGAACCTACCTTTGATACAGCATTTTACACGTATTTTTACACGTATTTTTACACGTATTTCCCATGATATTTTCAATTGCTCTAAGTATGATGATATAGAATCAAAGTTATTTTAACCGCTGTGTTGTGAAGTGAGAGTACACAACTTTATTTTGCAAGGGTGCTGCCATCTGGCCATTATATTTTCAAATCAAATCGCACAGTTAATTGGCCAACATTAAATTTTGGTTTTGATAATTTCGCGGAGCACTGGCAACAGGCTCGCGGAGCACCGGTTAAAAACCCCTGCATTAAGGAATTGGGTGCAGTTTAGGATAAAGATTGTATTCTTCTAAATTGCCATTAGAATAACATTAGTCCCAATGGTTAATGAATGGAAAATCCTTCCATAATTATAATGTTACGGAAAATTGTCGTACCGGGTACACTGGCACACGGTGAGTCAAATCATATGGATATTTTATATAAAAATATGTAAAATATTAAAATATGAAACAAATCTTTGAATTATAAAAATATTATAAATGAATAATGAAAGTCGAAAGGAAGAAATAATTTTTTCCTTAATGTATTTTTAAGTGTATTTAATAGATTTATATTATCCACTGACACTTCGGGATGGAATTGCATTTTAATATATTATTAGATTAAAACCAATATTTTTAGCTTTTCCACTTTATTTTTATTTGACCAGCGACCGCGTTTCGTCGTTAACATGTCGGTAACGACGAAACCCGGTAGCTGCTAAAATAAAAATAAAGTGGAAAAGCTAAAAATATTGGTTTTAATCTAATAATATAGTAGGTGTATTTAAAACTTTAACTAGCCACTATGTCACTTCTCTTCATGGGTAAAGAGAGAGGATAGAACGCTATACCACATACAGCATATTATATTATCGAGGGTTTAATTTAATCGACGTACTGCTACCAAATGCATCATTATATTATGTTTTTATCTAATTAATGACCATGTTATTTTTTTGACATCTCATCAAAGATGAAGAAAAATATGGAAGTCTGGGCATTTACGGGGCTGACGACCGTCATAGGCTGGTTTAAGTGATCACTTTATACACGTGTAACATTCACCAATTCTACCCGTTATTGACAACCACACTACTCAAATTCTTGGAAGTTCTATATATATGAACCAATTTAGAAACCTTGTTCTTGAATGACTAGAACTTCACTAGAGACATCTATTGGTGAACAAGTATTTGGACACACTCAAAATGTTGTAATGACCATGTTAATGAAACTTAATTTGCGATCATTTATTTTTTCTACTTTTTGTAATGTTTTAGTCGCTCTTTATTTATATATTATTCGTTAGTTAATACTACTATGCGACACCTTTATATGTTTAACAAAGTAAATAAGTATTTATTTTTTCCTAAAATTACTCTTAATACTTTGATATTGCAATATACTGATTACCGCTTCCTTATTTCATTCGCAGAGATCGAAAATTAATCCATTTAAATAAATGACAACAAATACAAGTAAACTCTTTTTTTAATACACGTACATATATTCAATAGTGATAATTCTTTTTAGCAAAAAATAAAGGGGCTTGTATTTTTTACACAACCTGTACTATATATCCTGATTTTAATGACAGCGATTCATCCTGTACATTTCTTCGGAATTCCATATTTTATTTTACTTACTTATAATTATTTACCCGGATTATATGTAAAATAACAATAGTCCCGCATTGCCGTTTTGCGTGTAATTAGGTACCGAGATTCGGTCATTAACCCATTCAACTAATCCTGGAAACAGGTATCGAATATACATAGAATTGAACTGAAGAAGTATTTTTTTCATTTTTAACGTAAAATAATTACATGAATTGCAAATAGTTTGTACTGCATTCCGATTTCATAGCTTATAAGGTATTGCAGATTTTTAAAATACACTAAAACCTCACTTGGCTTCGTAGATTCATTCATTCAAACCCTCATCCGCACCCCAATGGTGCATAGGGCACTGCATCATATAAACGTAGTGTTATCCGAGAAAAACATGGCACGATCAGGTATGCCAAATACTTGAAAGTGGTCAGGTTAGGAGTCGTAACAATCGGTGGATATGTATGCATGCATCTCCTCATGGAGATGCATGAACGCGGAAGAGGCGAAGAATGTTTGCAAAGACAGAGTGTTGTGGCGTTCTATTCTCTCTGCCTACCTCTGCGGGAAAGCAGCGTGATGGTTAATTAGTTTAGTGAGTAAGTTATCTTGATCATTAACAGATGAAGGAAAGGTGATCAGTTTTCCGCTTCAGGTACCAGTCCAGGGTAATATTGAATAAATATTAGAGTGAAAAAATCACTTTTATTTATTTGACCCTCCCTAGGAATTGAACCAGGGACCTCCAGCACTGTAGCTAAACACGCTAACCATTACACCACGGAGGCGGACCTATTTGTTTATTTTACCGTTCTTAATCATCTCGACACACGTTTCTTAATTTTATCCATAATGCGTATCCCAGCTTTACATTCTTTCCCTATTTCATCAGTCGAACATCTATCATACGTTCTTCCCAGAGAAAGTATTTCGACTGCATTCAGTTTACATTTGTTTCACTTTCATACATAACGGTTGGACTCCAGGACTCGTTGTGTACTGCCAAATTAGCTTTCGCTGATAGGTTTTTATTTGCTATAGCTGATTTCTGTGCACCATTCACCCGTTTCCTGCATTCACTCTCCTTTTTTTTATCTTCATCAATCTTTCCAGCGCTAGAAAACACACCCCAATATACGGAAAATCCCAAATATACGGAATCATCACCCAGTGCCATAACTTCTACAGTTACCAATATTTCACACCCAGAATTACATTCATCTCCATCAAAAACTATATCCTTAGATTTGCCAATATTCATCAGTAAATCACATTCCTTGAGCACATTATATACCTTTGTCTCCAAAATCTACAGGTCTTCTCTGCTATCAGTAAGAAGAAGACGAAAAAAATATGTTTTTACACACACACATATATATATATATATATATATATATATATATATATATATATATATATATATATATATATATATATATATATATATATATATATATATATATATATATATATATATATATATATATATATATATATATATATATATATATATATATATGTATATATATATATATACACACATATACATATACATATACATATATAAGCTGTGAGAAGACACCATTTGTTGACAAATATAAATATTTAGGTATATGTATAGAAAGAAATTTCAAATGGGATTCTCATATTGTAAAACTCTGTGATCGTCTGCGGGCTCCAGGGAGTGTTTTTATTCATTGTCCTTTATTCTGCCTTAACCTTGGGGCCATCCGACGAAAACAAATTTGTAAATGGTTCAAAATTCGGAATATTCCGTAAATAAAAAAAGTACCCAGCCACATAAACAATCAAAGGGATTATCCGAATTTGATCTACAATATAAACATATAAAGTTACTTCCGGTAGTACGTGGAATATTGTGGATGAGTGTTATCTTTGAATAACAAATTAGAAAAAAATATCAAAATCTTCTAGAACACAACCATGATACACGATTTACCCACAACGAAGTTTTGATAGTCCCAAGAATTTAATTTTAATTTGTTGCCAACGGAGGTAAGGGGCTAAAATAAAATATGGAACAAAGGAAAAATAAAGGAATGGGTAACATACAATAATCAAGAGTTGATTCTATGAAAATTGTAAATTTGTTTTTTTTTTCTACTTTATAGTAGAAAAAAAAAACAAATTTACAATTTATTTTACAAATTTTATTTTATTAGGCTAAAATAGATAAAAACAATAAAAAAAACTATGTAAAAAGAACTCCACCGACAAGACACACAAGGTGGCTTGGTGGGTCTCTGCATTTAAAAAAAATCTATGTGTAAATGTACACCTAACTTTAATTTTTATACTAGATTAAAAAAAAAAAACAGTTAGTTGAAATCCCAAAAATAATTGACGTTTCCAAAATACCCACCCCACACCTACGGATGACATATTTTTTATAGGCCACGCCCCTTATTTATAAAACCTCCCCATATCATGGTTCGAGGGAGGGGGTAAAGCCCTTAAAAGAATCTTTCAGGACCTTCATTCTACATTACGTGCAGTTCATTAAAATTGAGTATACCGTAAAATTTTAAATTTAATATTTTACAAAGTTAATTTTTTTAAACCAAGTATTGAGATTTTAATTAAATCGAGGTTCTCTGAAGTGTGAAAAGTGTAGCTCATCAAGTTTAATTTTATAGTGTGTATTCATTTTTAATAAAGTTTTGCAAGTTTTAATTCACTGTGATTGGAGCCGATTTTTTAAGCCGTCTTTCAACATCAGTTAAGTTTAGAAATATGTCAAAGGTAATTTATTATTTTGATAAATATTTTTTTTTGCAAGACAATGTATTTTTCATAGAATAAAGTAACTATTGTACATATATAGTTTTTTCCACATTAATTTTATTTGGGTTTCGTCGTAATCGACGTCATCAGACTGGGTCAGAACAGCCAGATGGTTTCAGTTACGACGAAACCCGGTCGCTGTTCAAATATTATTATCGTAGAAAAAACTATAAAATTAGTTGTCATTTTATTCTATAAAATGCAGTTCAATAAAGAAATGTTAGCTCAAAACTTAAATCTAATAAGATGCATTTTTCTGTTTTTTTTTTCTATTGAAACATTTATTTGTTTATATATTATTATATTTTTGATTGTTTACATATTATATTTTTTCTAACAAATTATAAAGACCATCAGTACTTTTTAATATTTGGAATTTAATTTTTTTTCCAGATGAACACCTCCGACGAACGAAATATTGCTCTTGAAAAAATAACTCAGCAGATGAAAAGGACCATCATGGAGCAACAGGCATTATTTCAGATAGGTAAATATAGTCTTATAGATGTAAATAACTTTATTTAAAATTTAGTAAACAAAATTAATTTTCTCGTTATCTTAAGCCATTAGGCAGCATTGATGTGAGACCAATTGCGATGCCAGTTTATCAATCCAAATGTCAGAAAGTGGATTAAAAAATTGGCTAGTGATCTTTTCTCTATCTTGGAATGCCTCTTTACAGAATGGTAATGTTGTCATTAAAATTGGACGCGCATAAATTCCGCATTGGGTCAATTAATAATAATGATAAATTTGAATAATTTATATAGCGCCATTTTCGTAAAATACAACCTCAAGGGCGCTTTAGTCTGATATTTTGTCCTCCGTTATTACTATGAGCCATTTTATAAATTATACTAATTTATTAAAAAAAATACTTCAAATTTTCTTTTCGAATTTCAGGTAGACAAGAGATAGGAAGGATGAGATTACATTTTAAGTTGGAACAAGATGACGGCACTACGACGTTTGAAATGGACGATAATGTAAGAATTTATATCAGAATAAACATGTGAATAAAATTAAAGATTTTCTTGATATTAATGTGAAATATTATTATTTTATTAGATTGAGCAGTTTGCCTGTGGGATGAGAAGGTTGTCGACTTTTGATAGAAGCAAGAAAACGGGCGGTTGTTCCGGATGCCCCAGAAATCACAAGGTATTAAATCTAACTTATGTAGGTACTTTTACTTATAAATTCAGCATATTAACTAAAAGCAACTTATAAATTGTTTTATATTAAAACTAACAGTTATAGGAAAGCAGTCCTACCAGCGAATACTTTTTTTTAAAAATAAATCTACAGTTGAAAATAATTGATTTCATTTTAATTTTATTTAAATTTTTGGTAAATACCACTACTATGTGCTTACAATCTGTTTTACGCGTCTTTCGATATATTCAATATCATTAACAAAACATCTCAATGATGGCGAATGCATCAAAACGAGTGCCATAATACATTTTAGGGAATATTTGTTTACTTTGTACAATTTAAACATAATATAAAGGATATTACTAGGTAATAAGTGACTGTCAAATAATTTAATTTATATATTGTATGAGTTGAATTTATTATTTTATCTTCACATTACATGGTGCAAAGGTCCAATTTCAATTCCCGATAACATTGACTCAAATACTTAGTGTTTTTATTTTTTTAACAAGCACCGAAGACGTATGTAATTAAGGGCTATAATTAAATTAACATCGCGTCGACCCTATGCGGTGGACGCTGCGACGACGCAACGCAGCGCATCGCACTTATGGGGCCTCACCCATAGTATCGCCACCAAAAGTGTCAACATTAGTAATAAGAGTCAACGAAAGAAATATGTCAGACGGATATTTTTTATTTGTTGTTAATGAGATTTCCTTTTTTTCTTTCAGAAAGTGTGCTCAGCTCGACTACGAAAGGAAATAAGAGCTTCGCGATTAGAGAAAGCCGATAGGGATGTAAGGAGTTCTAACCCGTTGAGGAGAGATCCACACCGCGAACTGGTGCTCACTAAACATACGCCAGTTCAGAAAAACGACGAAACAAATGACGGACATCTTGTTTATTCTAAAGAGGAACTGGTAAGTTTAACCTTTCTTTTTATTACACTTGACACTTTGAAACTTTGACATCTCATCATAGATGAAGAAGAACATAGAAGTCTGGGTATTTACAGGGCTTGCGAACTGTCATATGCTGGTTAGGTGATCACTTTACATACGTGAAACGTTCGCCAATTCAACCCATGATTGATAACTATTCTTCACAAATATTTATAAATCCTAGATATATTAATTGACCTCGTGACACATCACATACGAGTTCACAACAGCCATCTATGATAGAATGAGGAAATCTTTTATTGAGCAGACTCTTTTTATTGGTATACAAATTTCGAATCCTGGTAATCCAGGATTTCTTGTTCCTGAATAATTTCAGGATTTCTATCCAGGATTTAAGACGGGTCGCCTGAAACCATGATTTAAATGTTTTAATGTAGCTTATAATTCGACCGCATAGGGCACTGCATAATATAAGCGCTGTATTATCTTGATCGCAATTACATGAAGGAAAGGGTATCAGCCCTCCGCTTCAGCTACCAGTCCAGGATAATATGTTACATAAATTTAATATTACATAAATAGAAGTGAAATTTCACTTTTATTTATTTTCACTTCGCTGGGAATCGAACCCAGGACCTCCAGTACTGTAGCCAAGCGTGCTGACGGAGTCGGACTATAAATAACTATAAGTACACATCTATTAGTGATCAAGTTTTTTGAATACTAACAGTAAAAAATCTAGCTTTTATAATTTAAGATAATAGTTTTACAATGTCAGATAATTTTGAAACATGTTGAAGATTATTTATAATTTATTTTTTGTTCATTTTACGATTACGATTCACATTTACCTGTCATTTTAGATTAATAACTATTGAAATAAAATAAAAATTTGAATTCAGTAATAATACGTTATAGAATCATAAATCATGGATTTTTAATAATTAGATAATTTTTAATTCAATTAATGAATCTAGTGAAATTCCATCCACTTTTTTAAAAGAAACTTCTAAAATGCATTTTTTAAACAAATTTAAATAATCATTTTATTTGTTTATTTATTTTTATTTATTTAAACTTCATGTACAGAAAATAAATAAGTACATTGGCGGGCTTATTGCTATAAAGCAATATCTTCCAACCAGCCAAAAAGTTGTTCACTTGTTGATTCTTATTTTTTTTCTTTCACAGCTTTTGCTGTTACATTTGCTGTCAGATGTAAGGAAGTGTCGAGATGCCCTGCACCAATTGGAATCTAACGTAGGAGACTCACTCAAGGAAATAAAGAATATTGGATCTCGCTCTCAATAGAAGATATTAATGGTAAGTTTAAATTTATTCTTCTTCTTCGTCTTGTTGTAGGCCTTGTGGCCTGTTTTTAAGAGGGATTAGCCTCCTGCGATGTCGATTCCCAGCTATCGACCCATCTTTTTGGTGGTCTGCCCGGAAGTCGTCTACCATGGGGTTGGAAGCACAGTACGATGTGGGGGAGTCTGGATGGTTCCATTCTCCTCACATGCGCATACCATTGTCTCCTTCGTTGCCTTCCCCACCTTACGACATCTTCAATCTCGCATATTTTCCTGATCCTTGCATTTTGAATTTAAAGTTTAAATTTCAGTACAAATTTCAGTTAAATTTCAATTACATTTAATCTAATTACATGTTTCTTAAGGGGATACTCACAATAACAGATCTCTTTCAGCATTTAAGCCGCACTTCATTTCACGCCCGTTTTTTTAAAAATAATATGTATTGAATTTTTTTAGAATTTACAATGTAAAAATATTTTTATATATTTTTTTAACTTACCTTTCATTAACTCTTTCTTTACAAAACCGTATAACTTTTTTCGAAGAAAAACATTTTTTTCAAAACGAAAACAATGTTTTAAGAAAAAAATAACAATTAGGCCATATGTAACTTTTAGGCCCTTTAGAAAATTAAACTTAACGTAAAATTAAACTTCCTTTAGAATGTTAAGTGCCACACTATGTTTGCAAACACTCTTCCACATCTCTTCATACATACCCGTAGATTATTCCGACTCTTGACATTACCACCTTCAAGTATTTTAAATACTTGATCATGCCAAAATTTTCTCACCCTTCCTCTGCTCTTATTTCCATTTGCCTTACGTCTTTTTTTCTTTCGTTTCACATCTCCAAACCATCACGAGGCACGTTTTCTTAATTTGTACCTTGCATTATTTTTTTAACATACATACTTCACTATTCGAACTCCATGCTTCACAAACATTAGTGTTGGAATCAGGACTCCATTGTGTTCTGCCAGTTAAGCTTTTTCTGATAGGGTTTCATTTGCTGTAAGTGAATTTAGTGCAGCATTCATCTGATCTGTTCTTCAAAAATTTCATTTCGGAAACAGTTACAATTTTATTAAAAATTAAGTTTTAATATATATTACTCGCTCGGCTACCGTTATGGAGGCCCCAGGTTCGATTACCAGAGGGGTGGGCAAATAAACATAAGTGATTTTCACTCTAATATGCTGCGTTGATATGATGCAGTGCCTTATGCACCATTGGGGTGCGGATAAGGGTTTTTAATGATATATAATATGTGTAGGTGTATTTTGCTTGGATATTTTCGTGTATGTATTTTAATTTGTGTTGTAAATATGATGCTTATATCATATGTTTTTGTTTATTAGGATTTTCAATGGAACCGCAGTTGGGGGACGTGAAAAGAAAACAGCGCACCGAAAAAAATACCGACTGGAATCCTTCAGCATCCTGGAAGAACTTCAAATCGTTAATATTAACCACCGACCATTGTCCGACCTGAAGCAAATAGTGATCATAGATTTTATTACTTATATGTATTTCGTAGCAGATGTGATCACAAAGTTCTTCTATTCTATTCTTTTCTACCTGTACTTACATAATATTACTATTACTACTTATTGTTACAATATTTTCCATGCATGTACTTTTACTGTTTATGTGTATTATAAATTAAAAAGCATTTTATAAATAAAACCATAAAAAATAAACCCTTTTTTTTCATTTATATATTTTACACCTATTGCTATAAAAAATATATTTTTTAAATTGATTTTTACTTAGTAAATACCACTTTTCATTAAAGTCTATTATGACCTTTGTTTCGAAGCATTATGCATCATTTTCAAACACGGAAAACGATGTGAGATGCATCGAAACATGTGACACAATAGATTTTAAGAAATAGTGGTATTAACTAAGTAAAACCTAAAATAAAAATGGATAGATTTTACCACCAAGTGACTGCTGAATCTATTAATGGAAAAATATTTTTACTGCGTTTAATAAACTAATTAAATACAAAAAACGCACAAAAAAATCAGTTCCCTGTTTTTGCTATTTGGTCAAAGATCATATATTTTGTTCTGAGTTTTTTTTTCTGGCATTTATTTATTTGTTGAACGACTAAAGCCTTTGACATAATACATAAATACAGTACTTAATAAAAAAATAAAAATACACTAATGAATACACTTATAGAGAAACAAAAAGTCTAAAACATAAAATAATAGTAAAATAACAAATAGTAAGCACAGGTAAATAAATACACGTCTCCTTCACACACTATCAGCGAGCAGCGAGAGAGAGTGAAACACAACGTTTAGGATTTATCGATTATAACTAATTATAAGGAGAAGAAATGCTGAGAAAGTAGACTTCAAGGGGGATAACAATATAAAATATCAAATAAATCGATACTATCAAAAGCATTGGGCTAACATGTGAATCCGCGGAATGGGAGAGAACATGGCATGGTTTGCATTATGTACAAATACTGGGAATACAGATTTTTGCAAAGTACCTTTTCATGTTATGTATTAAAATAAGAGCTATACATTTTTATTTCAATTGGCCAATGATCGTTTTATCGTTACCGACATCAGACTGACCAGCCAAAACCAGGTAACTGGTCTAAATAAATGAAACTTAAAACTAGAAAAAGCTAAACAGTTGATATTTTACTATAAAAACTAAATAGCAATAGCTTATCTATGAAATAACTATGGAAAAATATGGAAATTATCAGAAATGTAAAAAAATCATCGCAATTTCAGAGGATAAAAGATTTCAAAGGTTTGAAATGAAATTATTTTATTTTGTATACGAAACGAAAGATTATCTACTCACTTTTAAAAGTTTAAAAAAAGAGGTAGACGCATCGCTTTCAGTTCCGTTTCCCATTTTTGTTAATTCCAAATAAAATATTTAGTTGAATACTCTGATGACAAAAGTGAAGGAGCTCATCATAAAGACCAGGCACAAGCAGTCGGGTAGACACTCTACTGCGAAACTAGATCGCGGGTTCGATTCCCGTCAATTGCAAAATGATTTATAATATATATAATTTTTACAATGTTTTGAGTGTGTCCAAATCATTGTTTACAAATAAATAAATAAAAAAATTGAATCCACATTGGAGTTATTTACATTGATATCTCAACAGAGGTGAAGAAGAATTTCGAAGACCGGTTATAGGGCTGGTTATTAGGGCGATTCCCTAACTTTTTCATTTTCCTTCCATTTTTCTTAATTTTATCAATAATGCTTATCTCAGTCGTGCATTCTTTCCTTATTTCACCATTCGAACATCTATCATACAACGTTGTGCTGCACATTCGTCGGAGGGATCGCATTTAGACTGGATTCAGTTTACGTTCATCCTTCTTTTTCCAACTTCATGCTACACTTCCATACATTAGAGTTGGAACGCACTTTAACACGTTTAGCTTTCGATGATAGGTAAGGGTTAGCGTTAAGACTGCATTCAATCTACTTTCAGATTTCTTTTTCGACTCTATGATTCACTTCCAAACTTTAAAAATTATTAGCATCTGCATTAAAATATTTTAGACCTGGTTCCAACCCTAATGTATGGAAGTGAATGGCAAAAGAAGCTAAATGCGTTCCCCTAGATAAATGTGCGGCAAAATGATGTATGATAGATGTTGAAAACGGAAAGAATGCAAAGCTGATATAAGAGCTATATCGATAAAATTAAGAAAGGAGTGTTGAGATGGTTTGGACGTGTGGAATAAATGAAAGAGGAAATAACGCTACAACAAATTTATGATGCGAATGTAGTTGGAAATAGGAATAGAAGAAGACCGTTGAATACTTGGCATGATCAGGTATGTCGAATACTTGAAAGCGTTCAGGTCAGGACCCAAAATAATCGGTTAATATGTATAGGAGATACAGGAATGTGGATGAGGCGAAAATGCTTGCAAAGACAGCGGTATGGGGTTCTATTCTCTCTGCGTACCGATTCGGGATGTCACGCACTCCTTTCAAGAACGTCATAAATCAAAAAACTTGATTTTTCAGGAGAACGTTTTTGTAGTTTAAAAATATAACACAATGTATTAAAAATAAATATAAAGCCACTTATTGAACTTTTTACTGTGCAACAGATTTTTTTAGGTAAAACCTGAAGGTTTTTACTCCATTTGAAAAATATTTACCATATTTAAAAAAATAATTCAACAATACCATTTCTTCAAAATGCAAAAACAACAATTTCTGCCCTATAGCGGGTAAATGTTAAGTTAAAAATATGCCGCTTTTGCTGGGATATAGTACATTTTCTGGGCATTCCGAAAACATGCACAACTGAAAATTGACGTATTTTGATTTATGACGTTCTTGAAAGGAGTGAGCGATGTGGGTTGATGGTTGTCAATTAGTTATAATATATGTTTTAATATTCAAAATTAATTCATAGCATAGCATTATGAAAATGGAGCTCAATAAAATATTAACTGTTATTTTTTTTATTTTAACGAATCCATTTATCACTCCAAATAATGTGTACATACATAAATTATGTACAAGAAGTTGATGCAGCCATGAATAAAAATACTTAAAACCATCATTTAGTCCCTTTTATTCAGATTCGTCTAATTGTCCGTAATTATACTAAGCAAGTAAAGCACTTTTGCTAATGACTGGGAATTTCATTGTTCCAAGAATTATTAGTACCGATCTATTGAAGTGAATTGTCAGATACTATAAAAATTACAAACATGTAGATATTCCTATAACAATTTGGATAACAGGAAAGGATTAAGTCCTGTCAGCACGAGGCATGATGGCGGGCATTTCCAAGATCAATAAAGGTAATTATTTAGATCATTAAGTACACATTACTTATATTCTGAAATATTCCATCAGTTTTTCTAAAGAATTTTAAGCGCTGCATTTTGGAAAACATTTATTTTATTTTAATTGTTGAAAAACCAAGATTTATGAAAAAAAACAACTTTTCGGTTTGTAAAGATTTTGAATATGACTTTATTTGTCCGCCTCCGTAGTGTAATGGTCAGCACGCCGGGTTCGATTCCAAGGGGGGGTCAACTAAATATAAGTGATTTTTTCACTGTAATATGTATTCAATACTACCCTGGACTGGTACCTGAAGCGGAGGGCTGATCACCTTTCCTTCATGTGTAAACGGTCGAGATAACACTGCGTTTATATGTAGCAGTGCCCTATGCACCATTGGGGTGCGGATAGGGGTTTTATTATTATTATTGTATAAAATAAAATATAAAAAAAACATCTTTGTAATTTTTTCCACATATATAATATTAATATGTATGTAGAAAAAACTACATATATAGTTTATTTTGTTTTGTACATTATAAGCATTGTAATTTTGTGGTTTGGTAATATAACACTCTCCTTATCATTCATCGTTCACTTTGTGTAATACTACTTATTCGTTACTACCGGTTTCGAAAAACCATTCCATCATTAGGTCATTATAATGAAATAGTTACGTTCTGACATGTACACAAAATATATATTTTTTATTCTTTTATTATATAAAATTCAGTTCCACCAAGAAATGTTAGTACAAACTTAAATCTAATGAAAATTTTAAATATTATTTATATTTTGTCCGCCACCGTCAGGACGCTCGGCTTCCGTTCTGGAGGTCCCGGTTTCGATTCCTAGGGTCAAATAAATATAAGTGATTTTTTAACCCTATTATTCAATATTACTCTGGACTGGTTACCTGAAGCGAAGGGCTGATCACCTTTCTTTCATGTGTTAACGATCAAGATAACACTGCGTTTATGTTATGCAGTGCCCTATGCACCGTTGGGGTGCGGATAAGGGTTTGAAGAAGAAGATTTATGAACTATGGTATAACTTAAATAATAAATAATAAAACCCTTGTCCGCACCCGAATGGTGCATAGGGCACTGTATCATACAAACGCAGTGTTATCTTGATCGTTTTTACACATGAAGGAAGGGTGATCAGCCCTCCGCTTCAGGTACCAGTCCATGGTAATATTGAATAAATATTACAGTGAAAAAATTAGTAATATTTATTTTACCCACCTTGGGAATCGAACCCGGGACCTCCAGAACGGTAGCCGAGCGTGCTGACCATTACACTACGGAGGCGGACAAATAGTATAACTTTACAAATAGTATAACTTTACGGACAAATAGTATAACTTTAGAAATGCGAAATCATACCATGAACTATAAAGTCTGTATTGGTGTCCATTCGCAATGCTTTTACGATAATACTAACTACTTAACTAACCATCACGCCGCTTCACCGCAGGGGTAGGCAGAGAGAATCGAACGCCAAATCACTCTTTCTTTGCAAACATTCTTCGCCTCTTCCACATTCATGCATCTCCTCATACATACCCTACTATTATTACGACTCCTGACCCGGCCGCTTTCATGTATTGTGCCAAGTTTTCCTCGGTCGTCCTCTGCTTCTTTTTCCAACTATATTCGCCTCATGTTTTTTTAAACCGTTCTTTATTCACTCATACGTCCCACATGACCGAACGTCACCTTTCTTAATTTTTGTCGATAATGCTTATCTCAGCCTTGCATTCTTTCCTTATTTCATCATTCGAACATCTATCAAACATCGTTTTGCTACGCGTTCGTCTGAGGGATCGCATTTCGACTACATTCAGTCTGCTTTCATCCTTCTTTTGCCAACTCTATACTTCACTTCCATACATAAGGGTTGGAACCAGGACTCCGTTGTGTACAGCCAGTTTAGTTTTCTGTGATGTTTTTTTTTGCTATAAACTGATTTTAGTGCACCGTTCACTCTGTTCTTAGCATTCACTGTTAATTGCGATGGATAAATTTTTTCGAATCCAATGATTTGTTTTCTGACATCCTTTACCTTGCAAATTATCTACCTTGCAAAATTATCGTTACTGAGAGTAATTCTGAATATGTGAATATGTATTGTAGATGACATCACACACACACACAAACCCTTATCCACACCCGATGGTGCATAGCGCACTGCATCATATAAATGCAGTGTTATCTTGATCTTTAACACATGAAGGAAAGGTGATCAGCCCTCCGCTTTAGATACCAGTCCAGGGTAATATTGAATAAATATTAGAGTGAAAAAAATCACTTATATTTATTTTACCCCCCTTGGGAATCGAACCCGGGACCTCTAGTACGGTAGCCGAGCGTGCTGACCATTACACTATGGAGGCGGACTTACATAGGTAGATCAATTTATTCGAAATATGGTATTACATTGAATCATTTCATATTATTTTAAAAAAGTGTGTAATTAATTTTTTTGCTTCAGTAAAAATCCCTTCGATCGAACTATTAATATACTTGCAAATTTGTGCTTAATTCAGAATATAGTATGTTAATATGTCGTCCACTCCTTTCAAGAACGTCATAATTCAAAAACCGTCAATTTTCAGTTGTGCATATTTTCAGAATGCCCAGAAAATGTACTATATCCCATCAAAAGAGGCAAATTTTTAACTTAATATTTACCCCCTACAGAACAGAAAATGTTGTTTTTGCATTTTGAAGATTAGGTAATGTTTATTTATTTTTTTAAATATACTAAATATTTTTTAAATGGAGAAATAACCTTCAGGTTTTACCTAAAAAGATTTGATGCACAGTAAAAAGTTCAATAAGTGACTTGATATTTATTTTTAATACATTGTGTTATGTTTTTAAACTTTAAAAACGTTCTCCTGAAAAATCAAGTTTTTTGATTTATGACGTTCTTTAAAGGAGTGAGCGATGTATGCACATCAATTATACAAAAATAAGGCATTACATTAAATTATTTCATGATACTATAGCATAGGTGTTTATGTGTTTATTTACATATTTATTATCTGAGAACGTGCTAAGAAATTCTGCTTTAATTTTATTAAAAAAAACACGTTCAATCTTATTTTACTTATAAAAAGTGTGTAATGTATTTTTTCGCTTTCATGAAATGAAGAAAGGTGTGTTGAAATGGTTTGGACGCGTGGAACGAATGAATGAGGAAATAACGCTAAAACAAATTTATGATGCGAATGTAAGTGGAAAAAAGAGCAGAGGAAAACCGAGAAAAACATGGCACGATCAGGTATACCAAAAACTTGAAAGTGGTCAGGTTAGGAGTCGTAACAATCGGCGGGTATGTATGAGGAGATGCATGAACGTGGAAGAGGCGAAGAATATTTGCAAAGACAGAGTGGTGAGGCGTTCTATTCTCTCTGCCTACCCCTGCGGGGAAGCGGCGAGATGGTTAGTTAGTTGGTTAGTTAGCTTTCATGAAATTCCCTTCCAGTTTTGGTTTTTCTCAAATTATAACGTTGTAAGTTTCTTTGTTTATTCACAACCCTCCTCCACTCCCAGATCTAGCCAATCACAGTGTCCTGCCCTCAGATTTTCCGCCCTCCGTATGCAGGGGTGGGGGTGCATCCTTCATAAGGGTGCGCTGCAGAGCCTTCAACAGTTATTCCAACTGTGAACCTCGATATCGTCAGTGCTTTTGAATTTGCAAAGTTATTTTAATCAAGTGTCAAGAATTACGTTTTATTTTTTTTGAACACATTTTTCTTTATATTAAGTTGTGTTTGAAGTCGAGTGTCAGTGATTATAAATTAATTTTGTTACTAGTGACGGGAGTGTTTTGAGAAAGGTAATATTTAAATATTATTTATTAATAAATTTTTATTTTTAATTGATTTACGTTACCGGTTTAAGTGTGATATTTATTCATATCGCTTTATGAGGTTAATATTCTTGTTATTTAGTTGTTGAGTATTTAATTTCTAATAACTATTTTCACAAAAAAATAAAATAACAGCTATAAAGATTTTTCCCTCATTGTATTTGAGTAGTGACCGGGTTTTGTCGTTACCGATATCATCAGTCTGGTCTGTAACGATGTCGGTAACGACTAAATTCGGTCACTGGTCAAATAAAATATACAAGCATAGGAAAAACTGGCAAAACAGTAATTTTGTTTTACAAAATAAAATAACATATTTAAGAAATGTTTGTACATTTTTAAAACTATTTATGTGCTGACAATTATTTACGCTTAAAATATAAATTAAATAAAATTTTAAAATATTTTGTTCATAGAGGTTTTGATGTAGATCTGGCCACCCTTGTAGTGAAGTGATAAATATTAGTGTAGTTTTATATTATATATTGTTACTCTTGTTGAATATTATCCCGGGTTCAATTCTTGTCGGCGCGCGGCGTTAACATAACGTAAATATAAACTGAAAATCGTTCAGACTTGCGAGACCAAGTTAGATTTATTTTATATTATATATTTTTTTTATTTTAAGGTATAACATTACTATTCATTTTATAAATACAGAATATACGTGGCCTTTTCAATTTATATATAAACTGACGCCATAAAACAAAATGTACATTATTTAGAAGTTACATGTTTGGGTCCCCTTCAAAGTATTAACCTCGCCGACGCACATACTTTCCACAGCAGATTTTGAACGCTTCATTTGTGATGTCTTTCATCTCCTTCGTCGCATTTGCCTTCATCTCGGGAATCGTCTCAAATCTCGAATGACCTTTAAAAAGAAGATTTGAAACGGTTCCTGAGTTTGAGGCAAATGAGACGATGGCTGAAGGACATCGCAAAAGAAGCGTTCCAGGACTGTTTCCAAAAGTGGAAACACCGTTGGAATAAGAGCGTCGAGGAGGCGAATACTCAGGCGAAAACTAGGGGACCCAGACATTTTTTTTCTAAATAAAGTACACTTTGTTTCATGACATCAGTTTACGTATTAATTGAGAAGGCCAAACTACTATAAACTACAGACTATAAACCTTGTTTTATTTCTTTCGATTTTTTAAATTAAGCGCTGCTGATCGAAAACGTTGACGGCAGCGATCACGCAATATCAAACAAATGTCTCTGTTTCCAAACAAATATTACCATACTTCTAAATATACTTCATACATTTCAACATACAGGCCACGGTTTTTTCCACACGCGTTAAAATATGCTTTGAGCTAACGTTAGTGTAATGTGTATGCAAAAAATCTCTCTGTATCTGAAGACATCCAGCCATTGACATACTATGGTTTGATAAAGGCTTGCGAGGCTAAGCAGAGAGAACGTAGTTAAGAATATAACACGTTAAGTTTTCCTTGATGTGTTCTTTCCATTAGTAAAGTAAAATAATAAGTTTTTTGTTTATCCACAGATGGACGTTTTTGAAAATCACCCAACCCTTCTAAATGCAGAATCTGATGTTTTGGAGATTGAAGAAAGTACTTCTGAAACAGGTGAATGATAGTAGCTAATTTTTATTATCATTTTTTAAATATTGGTCAGAACCAAACTAAAATCAATCATTGTTAGTGTTTTCTTATTGAATTGATTGTCACCCAAGATGTTTTTAGTAGAAAGACCAGAAAGTGCAAATGTGGGCGGGAGAACAGAATGAGGACAGCCGAAAAAGACTTGGTACCATCAGACCAATAAGAACCTATGTGGTGGTGTAAAAAGTCATCGTGATCGGAGGGCATGTATGACTAGATGTATGGATGTGAAGGAAGTTAGGAATGTGTGTCAGAACAGAAGAATGTGGTGTTCCATCCTCTCCGCCAACTCCTGCAGGGAAACGGCGCTATAGTAGTAGCAGAGGGGACATAAACACTACTAATATGTTGCATTGTTATGTTATATTCCAGGTACTTACTTTTTGAACGCGACATATGAAGTGGAATCTGAGTTTAATACTACAGTTGCCAGAGAAAGTGACACTGATTCCGTTGGATCTGACGATAGTGAGAAGGGAACTCCATCTCACAAAGCTGACGCAGGGACCGTTCGGAACCACGGGGTAGCTATCCTTTTACATACTAACAATAAATAGTATATTTAATCAAAATAAAGGTCTCAGGGTTTACAATATACAGCAGTAATGTATCATACTTGGTATCGTATGACCATAGCTAGACCAAGGTGCTGATAACTGAGGGTTACTAATGAGAAGGAATGAATTGAGGCAATGGTGCTAAGACATTAGATGTGCGATGATGACGTCCTTTAAACAGCGAGCACTTATTTGCGCTTAATCCTAATTTGAATCTACACTTTAACTAAATCTCAAAGGACTTGGATTAAATTTGGAAATAAAAAAGGTCAAATTAGTCCCAATTAGGGAATTACATATGAAGTGATTTTTAATTTAAATATTAAATTAGCACTATTTATTGTGATAAATCTATTATGATACATGTTTGGATGCATTCAGCATAATTAAATATTTTCACTATTAATATTTTGGGTATTGAACACAATATATTAATTGATTGGAGTGGAAAGAGTAATCATCGCTTCCATTATATGTGTTTGAATAAGGTCACATTGCAATAAATTTTTTTACCAGAAAATCACTTCCATATTGACATAATCTAGTATTTTGCCTAAAATCTAAATAATTTATGGTATAAAATAACAGATTTGTATAACATTCATTGATTTGATTACATCATTAGTAAAAATAATTACAGCAGTGGGATTGAAATGTTCGCTCATATACCATTGTCTTCTGTAATACTTGAATTACATAGGGCACTAAATCAGCTGTTGAACTATATCAAAGATCTGTTATGGGAGAAAGGAAAACAGGAAAGCGTATCTCAAGATGCACCACAAGATGTAATCCATCACATTATCTCAAATAATATTACAAATTAATTTTATTGTGATTATTTTCTTTAGCAGTGTAGTCTGATCCACCTTCGTAAGGAGTTGAAGGCTTGTCAGCTGGAGTTGGCAGAGTGCAAGAGGAAATCTCACCATAATGATATCCAAGTACATATTCGTAACGTGGAGAGAAAACTACAAACTGTAAGAAAGCAGATGAAGATTTATAGAAAGGAGAATGGGAATGGAAAGGTAATTAAATTGTACATATTAAAATTACATAGATATTGAAGAATTGAATTCACCGGGATTTTTAGTCCCTTTTACATCAATAAATCAAAGATATTAGAGCCGAGTATTTGAGTGTGATCACTTACTACTGTTGTGATAGCAATAGTTAATAAATTTCATTAAAAACAATGAAGATTCAAAACAAACAAAAGCTGAGAAGCTGTGAAGCGTAAAATATAGATTTATATTATTTATTAAAGATTGTCAACTTCAAATACAACTTAGAAATACCAATTCTTACATGACATAATGCATGCGTACATGGTTTAATGCAAAAATCTTCTGAGCATTATGAGACTAAAGAGTGATTTAAATCTCAATTCAATTACATGTATTTTTTTAAAAACGGTTCAAATTACAAATTAATTTTCTTGATGCATATTGATTGCATATTGATATATAGTTTTTTCAACGCTCTACTTGTGTTTACATTTAAACTGTTGAATGGACATTTGGAATATTTATTGTTATCTTATTTTTCAGTATCAAGCACTGGTGTCGAGAGTAAGGAACTTGGAGGAGGTGTTGGGATTGAGACAGAAGGAGATGCGTCGTCTGAAGAAGCACGTCAAGAAAAGTTGTTACGCTCTGAAGTACCTTCCCAAGGCCATCAAACAGGCCATGTTTCTCAAATCCCATACGGACAATCTTCTTACTACGATCAAGAAACAAATGGACACAGAAATGTAAGTACCCATTTTATTATAAAAAAACAGACCATTTGTCTTTTCCTGTTAGGTTTCATTGTAGAATTGATTTCAATATAAATGTAATCTTCACTCTGCGAATCTAATCTAATCTAAGTATCAAAATGAATCTCCCTGCAAGCTAGAATTTAATTATACTGGAGTCTTAATCAGTTGCTGTCTCGGGTCACAAATCACCTTATGAAATGATACGTTTGCATTTACCTTGTTACCATCAAGTAGTAATAATACCATAAGATGATGTTAACATTCATGAGGCACGAGATTAATCCAGATAATAAATAAAACTCAAAATGTAATCATAGGCTCAAAGGAACAAATAAATAGTCAATATAATTTTTTTCAGAGATCTGAAGGCGGATAATTTTGTCCTGAAAGAAAATCTATCAAAAATAACTACCGAAAAGGATGATGTCAGTAGGGAAAATGAAATTCTGAAGTGTAAGATGGAGACGGTAATGAATATTCTACTTGAAGCTTCCAATACAGATATCCGTAATGCAATTAATGATGTTAGTATATTTGATAAAGTTAAAAGTACAAAGCAGGATCACACAGCGCCTTTCTCGAAGTTAGTTGATAATTTCGAAGTGATGAATGTTGACAGTGAAAAAGAAGACAAGGAAAAAGAGCATCGTATTCAGGAGCATGAAGACAAACAAGGGCAAGATGGAGAGGTAAACCAAGATGGAGAGGAAAACCAAGATGGAGAGGAAAACCAAGATGGAGTGGAAAACCAAGATGGAGTGGAAAACCAAGACGGAAAGGAAAACCAAGACGGAAGAGAAAACCAAGATGGACAATATGAAGACATGGAATACCAAGATGACGAAGAAAAGGAACAAGATGAGGGCATTGAAGACCAAGATGCGTGGTGGCAAGAGGATGTATACTGGAAAGAACACGAAGCCAATTTTGACCAATATAAACAACTTGTTGGACGTCCCTTTCAAAGGACAGCCTTAGAATGTATTCCAGAGGAATAATTATTTGTATTGTAGAAAACAATATTCTTATATCGACGATCATTCTTATATCCGTTCTTCTTCAAGTAATCCAGAATCTAATATTGTTCATATTTGACAATGAAGATTTGATTTGACATGTGATTTTTATGTATGCCTTAAAATTTCCGGTTTCTAATTGACTTAATTAATTTTCTATTTCGTACTAAACCCACACAACTGGGCATACCAACCATATTAACATATTTTGTTAAGCCTAATTTCTAATTACTAAAGTTGTTAAAAATACTCCTGTAAATTGTACTTTTATATCTTTAATAAAGCATTTTTTAACAATATGTACATTTTTTAAATATCTTACCACATCCTGTGTTTATTGCGTGGGTATACTAGCAAATAATGTTAACTCGAAAATATGCAATTTTGACTTAATGATGCAGATTATAAAGTTTTCAGCATTCTAAAAAATAGCAAAGTACAATAAGAAGTTTGAAATGTCATATTTATGTGGATTAAAAATAAATTAAACTTCAACAAGTTTAATAGCGGGTATTTTATTCAGGCTTTCAAGCTTTAAATAACAAGGATAGTTTTTTTTAATAAGAGGGATTATAGAGTTAACATTTTTTTCCAGTATACCCACAGTTAGATATTATTTCTAATCAAGGTATTTAGCATACATAACAAACATATTATATGCAAAATACCTCTATTCGGAGTAATAGACTTATTGGAATCAGTTAAACATAATACAGTTTTTTTTTGTAGAATCTTTTTTTGCCAAGGAAACATTCATATCTAAATGCATATTTTAGAGTTTCTGACAGTAAAATATCCATAAATATATTAGTGCTTGAGAGCACAAACACACTATTGTTTTCTACGAGAAAAAGTTAGTGTCGGGTTGTGGTTCGATGATTAGTGTCGCGGAACTCTTATGTCAGAGTTTCTCGGTTCGAACCCACTCTACCACAATTTGATACCTATTTCTAATAATGAGCCACTTAGGCTCACAGAAATAGTATAAAATTGAAATATTTGTGAAAATACATAGTAAAAACACAATTCTCTTGTTTTTAAAAACAAAAAAAAGACTAAGAGAGAAGGTAACAAGTTTACTGATCATTAGATTCCTTAAGTCAAGTAATGACTTAAGGAAAAAAAAATTGATAAAAAAATGCTTTATAGGTAATTTATAATAAAATGTTGTAGTGGAAATATGCTTGTTAATTATCAAGTTTACATTATTGATGTAAATTATCAAATTTAAATAACGAGTTTGGCGTGTTAGAATATCATATTGGGGATAAATTTAAAAAGGGTGGATAAAATAAACACTGGAGTTATTTAACACGTGCCTAGTTTATTATTTATTATTTCTAAAATACAATTACATTTTTATAGACAAGGAAATAATGTAGTTTCTCATGATTTGAACAAAACATCAAGTATCTAGAAGTTAGGTGGAATGGAGAGTACTATTATAATCTAAACGATAATTGATTTTGTTTACTAAGTATTTTTAAGGAATTTTGTAACAATTCATAGATCTTTAGTAATGGTACGAAAGACAAGTGGTTATACTATATATTATCAACTGTAACAGTGTCAACGATTGAGTTAAACATTTATGTAACAGTCCAGTCGCTTGTTATTCGAAATAAACAACCTCACCACAATTATCTTACAAATTTAGTAATCATATCTTTAGTTTTGAAGTTAAAAATAGATGAATTCAAGATGGCGGTTAATGTAACAGAATTGATTTCTGTATTTAATGAAAACAATTTTAGCGATTTCTGTGGTAGCGACCAGGCTAAGAATGCAATTATGTAGCTTGCAAAATTATGATTATATTTATTCATGTAAAAGTGTACCGCATGAAACGCAGTATAAAATCGATCCAGCATCTTGTTAGGTTAGTAGTAATTTAGAAGAACAGAGAGTAAGTATAATTTTATCATTATGTTTTCCTTTATTACTCATTACGAAGCTCCTACGAACCTCTCCTTCACATTGGAGACAATTACGACAAAAGAAACACCTATTTACAGAAACGTTAACATCAAAATTAAATAAAATCAATTTATAAAATACAATAAATAGTTAGATAACCTTATAAAAAGGGATAAAAATAAATTATGTATACAAATCTGACAGGCCACTATTATATTGGCAGATGAATCTCCATAATATACATACACATTTTACAAATGAAAATAAAAACATTCAATTAAAGAGAAACATCCTTAAATACCCATGTATAAGTTGTTTGGTAGATAAAAATGAATTATGTACATTAAATATTATCATTATTTATTTATTAGCTTACTCAGTGAGAGATAGAGATATTAAAATGTATGAAATAATTTATGGTCTCCATAATTATTTTATAACCAACAGGCCACAATCTTAAGATTTAATTATTATTTTTAATAAACTTTTAATACTTCAACATTTTTGACAGAAATTACATCACTTGTGCAAAATTCCGAATTAAATAAAGTGTCATCTTTGTAAATTAAAAACGATTTATTGATTGAAACCGAATATCTAGATGATAACATATAATACTTATAAGACTTGACCTTTTGACACTTCTTTGTAGGATTTAAAGATAAATTACTTTTCATACTATTTAATTTTGCGAAAAATAAATATATTTTCTAACCTAAATAGTTTTAAACCTTCTACATTTTGTTGATTTCACAAACAAGGCTGCGTATAAATATAAAAGCGAATGATTGTATCAAATAGAATGTCAATTTTTAAAATCAATTTAATAATAACACGGAAAACACATTGCCAATAAATACAAAATCTTGTTCAAAATGCTAATTGCTTCTCTTGTTACAATAGTGGCTGTTATAAGTATCCATAAAAATAAAACAATTACAGTACCTTAAGAGAGTTTCTTGAGACAGGTACAAAAACATTTACTTTTTCCACCAACCTGCCAACAGATATTCAAATCAAGAACTGATAGAATAAAATATACAGTTGACTCATAGCTCATACAAAGCACATACAATATATTAAAACACTACACTGCCACCGACTGCCAACTATAGTATTTTGAGATGAATATAATTTGTAACATCGCGCTTATACATACATATGTAGCTTCAATAGCGGATCACCCAATGTTTCAAATACAGTCCGATAAAAATAAAAGAATATATCACATTATCATTAATCTGCCATTTGTTTACCAATACTCGGATAACACATTAATTCCTCACCTAGATCACATTTTAATGGTATAAAATTACTTAAAAATGAAAATATATTAGAGACTAGAGCTTAGACTTGTCGCCCTTTCAGTGAATTCGATGAGGGTAATGTTTAGCATAATATGACCATCACAACAAAGTCACTATTGTTTCATTCACTGTTCATTGTGAGGAAGGGTTCACTGCTTACTTCTACAGCGTATCTGACATAACATTCATACAAACACGCAAGGTTTGTTGTAGCGCACGTTTCACTTTTTAATAAATATTGTCGGATATAATATCATTTCAAGCAATATCTAAAATGTTACGCACTGGCAAAATTAAAAGGGATTTTTAAATGAGTCCGAAGGGTCTCATTTAAAAATCCCAGTTTCAAATATCTGTCTCTGAAATGAAACACTCTCCGTCTTCGGACCAACTGACTTCCATCGGAGTGGTGGAGAGACTCTGGCCCATGGTCTCCGCCATCTTCCTGAGCACGGGATCCGCCGGTCGCTCTCCGGCGCCATTCATTTCCGGATACTTGTCGGATTCGGACAGACTTTCACTATCACTGGGACTATGCGATCTGTCATCTAACGACGAATCGTCTTCCGAATTGGCGCCCGATATCAGAGCTTCACCCGCTGATTCCTTCGGAACTGTATCGCATTCCTGCAGAAGCGCTAAGTCCGAATTCGTCACAAGAGACTCGTGGCCATAGTCTATGAGTGTCATTATATTTTCCGGGCAAACATTTACTTCCTTGTGGAGAGAAGAGGAACGACGAGTGGGACTACTCGGTTTAATTTCATGTGACAAAGAAGAAGCTCGCGGGCGAGTTGCTGGTAGATTTTTTGAGAGGCGGGTCCTCTCCGAGGATCGTCGACCTTTGACAGGAGTACTGGAGCAAGAGGGCTTTGCATTATCCTTATTTTCAATGGAATTAGACCGGAAGAGTTTGCAGTGGGCTCCTCCGCGCCCGGTAGACTCTAAGCTGGAAGCTGAATTAGATTGACACAAGGAATTTGAAGTGGATATGGAAGATCCTTTTGCCGGTGGAAGTTGTCTCTTTAGAGCCTCCCTGACAGGATGATGAGGAGAGATGGATGACCTGAAGGAGTTAGCTCTCTTGACGATTCGTGACACAGTTTCTTCCGGGGCTTCATCGATCTCTAATATCCAAGATACGGATTCACTTTTTTCTACAACTCCTTTAATCTTTGGTGAGTTTGGAGGAGAATCCAAGAAATAGTCGACAGACCGGTTCTTTTCGGAAATTATCGCCCTTTCGTCCGAGGAGTCGGAGCGTGCGGAGCGCCTCGGAGAATGTAGATCACCACTCGTACCCCTCTCTTGGCAGCTGGTAGAGCGAAGGTATTTCTCATTGAAGCTAGCTGTGGTCCGAAGAGAGCCCCGAATAAAGGTTTCTGGGAATGTATGATTTAGACGTTCGTGTTCAGATTGGGCTAGAAGTGTGGCGACCTCAGTGTTATGTTTTAGTTTATATTGCAGTTGTTCATTGTGTAATGCTAGACGCTCTTTCTGGGCCAATAGCTGGGTGTGTGCTTCCTGGAGTTGTTTATGCTGTTGCATTATTTTCCTAGAATGAAATAATTACATATGTAAATTAATGGTTTCTTTATATTTCTAGTTCTTAAGCGAAAAAAACATTGTTTTTAACAATTAAAAAAGGATTACATATTTATTAATTTAAGGATCATTCGGTTATAACAAATGTTGTTTTTTGATACTGTTTTAATGTTTGAAAATGTGGAAACTAACGCTTCTTGGTCTATTTTGTATTGCACTTGTCCCCGAAGGTAGTCGGCTATGTTCTTCTGGTAGGCAGCTTGCTGTAGAGCCTCGGGCAGTGCAGCGGCAGCTTGCTCCAGGTGACCTCCTCGCTTCCTGATCTCCGCCAGTTCAGCCATCTTCAACTCCAGCACTGACTTCAGGGATGATACCTCGGCTGCTAGCGTCAACTCCTGCTAACAAACAAAATTAAATGAATTTTAAATTAAAACCAACAAAGAAACATTAAAATCTCATTTTTTATCAAGGTAATAAGATATGGTATATTCAAAAAGGTATCAAGATATGGGAAAGCAATTAGTTATATTTGTACCTACTCAGGATGTCAATATTGCCGAAAAATAATTAGTATTTGTTATTTACCAAATACAAGCGAAATTAAATTTTTATTTACTGATATGGGGTTACATATAATAAAATAACAACTTTATAGATTTTCCGCATAAATTTTATTTGACCAGCGACCGGGTTTTGTAGTAACCGACATCATCAGATTGGTGATGATGTCTGATGATGATGATAAACTCAAACCAGTCTGATGATTTTGGTTACGACGAAATCTAGTAGCTGGTAAAGAAAAAATTTGTGAAAAAAAATATAAACTTGTTATTTTATTATATAAAATGCAGTTCCAACAAGAAATGTCAGTACAAAACTTAAATCTTATATAGGATTACCTCGTTGAAATAATGTGATGATTGAAATATAAAAATAAAGCAGTTGTATAATTATAATATAATTTTTGAGAACATTATTCTACAGTTTTTATTCATATTTAATAAGGTCCATATGATGATGTACTATTATGGTCACAAATTAATAAATTTTGTATATTAAAAGCATTGATAACTTTGTGGTATGGTAAAAAAAAACACATTAATAACCTCAATCCAGGACCAGTACCAACATCCTCAAGAAATGATGATGAGGAAAGTGGAGGGCAGAGGAAGTATATGCAGGAAGACCAAGTCCTAACTTCGCAAAATATGAAAGTGGATTGGAATTCAACATACTGATAAGATATTTTTACCCTGGTAAGAAAATGTTCAAGATATTCCAGTATGGCGGCCGACCTTCAGCAATTACAGAGGCACCAGAAGAAAAAGAAGAAACCAAATTCTCATATCGTGGTCGTACAGGAGAAAGTGACCAACTAACAAAATGTAAAATGTTCAGGAGGGCCATTTGACCGTTTTTACACTTTTGTCATCAATGCAGTTAGTGATTTTTAACAAGTCAATATATTATACTTTCAAGTTTAAAATCACTTTGGTATTTTTTCCAGATCAACATTAAGTTAGTAAGATGTCAAATAGTCAATAATCACATTTTAGAAAAAAAAATGCACTTGGTCATTTTCTCCTGTATGAGGACGATATCATTGACAATATTATAAGTGTATATCAAACCTTTCCATTCTGGTGCGTGTCTTTGATCTTCCGTATCTGCTCTTTGGCCTTTTGCAGTTCGCGTTCTAATGCAACACGATGGGCCTCTCGCTGCTCCGACTTCTTGTTTCTTTCAGACAAGGCCTCTCGACACGCCTCAAGGTCCTTGCGCAGTTGCACCAGGGAAACCTGTTGGGAAAACAAACAAATCGTCAAAACAGAAACAGAATAATAGAGCAAATAGAAACATGGGAACTCTTTTCAATACCATAGATACATTTATAAAAAAATACAGCTGATTTAAAAAAAAAAATTTGGATCGGACATTTAAAAATATGATACAATATGACTGCGTTGCTAGCATATTGCGATAAATAAGAACAATATAATTTGAATATCTTAGTGTGGGGCTGAGCAGATCAAAAGGCACATAGTGCGGGACTGCCGGCTCAAAGGGTTTGGTTGTGACCTTTGGGATATCCATGAGGCGACCCCGGAGGGGGTGGACTGGCTGACAAGACTCAAGCCAAGACTCTAATTTCATAAGCACAACCCATATGGGGAAGAAGAAGCCGGAGCCACAAGAAAAGTAAGTAAGAACAGCATTGCTGAATTCCCAGTTATTTAAAGCTTTTATTTTAGCCAGAATAAAATACTCGCTATTAAACTTAGTTGAATTTACTTTTAAAACTATATAAATTTGACATTTCAAACTACTAAGTGTGTTTTGCCAGTTCATAGAATGTTGAAAACTTTACGATACTACATAAAGTCAAAATTGATAGTTTTTCCAGTTAACTTTTTTTACCCACGATATGTGATTTCTTTTCATAAAATATGCAATATTAAGGATTTTAAAAAAAAGGTGCTGTTATTGTTTTTTTACTGGAAATTATTGAGTGGCTTTATAACAATAGTAATATATTAATAGAAATACAATTTGTAAATTTAAGTTTGTTTATTTGAGCAATAAGAATCTTTGCTATTTATTGAGCATCACCAAACTGTCTCGTGTGAAGTTTTTAAGAAGTATTATTAAAATAAAGTATATTCAAAATTATGCATGTAAGAAAACCCCGGGGGGAGTTGTGTGGTTTTTTCCTGGACATTAAATTTTACACGGAATTTTGTAAAAAAAATGTTTTGTAAATATTAAGTCATAGTTGATAGAACACACCTTGAGGTTTTTAAGATCGTCGGAGATAGCTTCATTATCTTGAAGCGCCGCGCGATACTTCTTCTCCGCTTCGTCCGTTACCAGCGTAATGGTGGCGTTGTAATGTGCTTCCTTAGTCTGCAACTCGGACTCCAGCTCTGCTATCTTGTTGAGACATTGTCCAACTGCAATTCAAAGAAGAGTAACAACCATTACAGAAAATGAAATAGCATTCACAGAAAATGTAAAAAAAAAACGAAAAATATGTTTTTAGGCGCATCTCAAGTATGTGAATATAATCCAGGATTCGGATCTTACACACAAATAAAAGAATCTCCACTTAATAAAAGCTTTCCTCGATCCAACATAGATGACTGTTGTAAACTCATATGCACTGCGTCACGAGATTGATCAATATATCTAGGAGTTATAAAAATTTGATTAGAGTGGTTTTTTATTCAATCATGGGTAAAATTTATGAATGATACATGTGTGTAAAGCAATCACTTAACCAGCCTAAAAGAGGTTGTACGCCCTGTAAATACCCAGACTTCCATATCCTTCTTCATCCATATTGAGATGTTGAAAATATACACATGATGTTTTTGTTATTCTAATCTGCAGAATTTTAGGTGGTATCATAAAAAAAATTGTCAAGGACATTAGTACCATAAGCTAGGACACAAAATGCTGAACCCTCTTCTAGTAAAACGGAAGGTCTGTTAATTACAGTCAACAGTCCGGCTTCTCATGAGGAGTTTTACGTGATTTCCTCCCAGCATTGAGCAAATGCTGAGAAGTTCGTGATCGGCTCTCACTAGTTTATCCCTCCTGATCTCAACACAGATTTAAATAAAATATCTTTATTTAGTTAGAAGAAACAAAAATCCACTTAATTTTGTATAAACTTTGTTATTAAAGAGCACATTCTATGGACATAATTTCTTTGTTGGGTAATAAATCCAAAATTAAACACGGTTATTGGATTGAATTCTACTTTCTTTACATATTTGATATGTGACACGTTTTGTCTTATTAAGACATTATCAAAGACGTTTGATAATGTCTTAATAAAACGAAATGCGTCACATATCATATATGTAAAGCAAGTAGAATTCAACCAAATAACCGTGTTTAATTTTGGATATATTACCCAACAATTCAATATGGAATTGTCTGCAGTTACAATAAATAATTTCTTTGGCCACGTTGCGCGTGGCAACAAGGATAGTCTGGAACGACTGGTTGTGATCAGTAGCCTGGAGGGGAAAGAGAGGGAAAGGAAGATCCCTACATGATGGACCGATCAAATTAAGGCAGCAGCAGGCACCTCGGTGGTTGGAGCGCTACATGCAGCGCAGTCAAGGGATAACTGGATAAGAGTCATCGCTTCCATAAGGGTCATAACCCTCAGCAATAAAGAATAAGACGGAGAAGAAGAATAAGCAAGGTAATTAATGCAATTCCCATCCAAGGAAAAAAAAATCTGCAGAATATGTTTTTATTATAGGATATGGGAATTCACTCACCGACTTGATGATCCGTATTCTGTGCTGTGACAGCCCTCTCTAGTTGGGAGGTGACATCTCCAAGTTGGGCTTTGGTCTGGGCGACTCGAGCACGCCATCTCGGGGCATTCAAGGCGTCCAACTGAACAAAAAAATTTCGTAAAACAAACATTCATTTTCAACTTTTTGATTTTTTGTTTTTAGTTAAATTCAAATATTTGTAGTTTATATTAGGACTTTTAATCTAATTTTATCTGTGATATCTACTGTATTCTTGCCAGTGCCCTTTTATTATAACCTAAAATAAAATATTTACCCACACACAGGCAATGCCTTTTGCGGGATCTTTTTTATATTAATTACTTATATATCATAGTCACACAGGAGAAAGTGACCAAGTGCATTTTTAACAAAAACGAGATCATTGACTGTTTGATATCTTACATGCTTAATATTACCCTGAAAAACATCCCAAAGGATTTTAAACTTGTAAGTATAAAATATTGACTTGGTAAAAATGACTAACTGCATTGATGTTTATTTTCTTGCCAAGCAAAAGTGACTTAAATGCCCTCCCTGAATATTTTACGTTTTGTTAGTTAGTCACTTTCTCCTGTACGACTACGATATATATTTTTTGTATTTGTAATTATAATATATTGTGAAATGTAATTCGATTGCTCGACTAAACTTTATAATTCTTTTCCACCTCCATAGTGTAATAGTAAGAACGCTCAGCTACAGTACTAGAGGTCCCGGGTTCGTTTCCCAGGAAGGGTGGGTCAAATAAATACAAGTGATTTTTCCCTGTAATATTTATTCAATATTATCCTGGACTGGTATCTGAAGCAGAGGGCTGATCACCTTCAAATGTTAACGATCAAGATAATACTGCGTTCAAATGATGCAGTGTCCTATGCACCACAGGGTGCGGATAAGGGTTTGAAGAATAATAAACTTTATTATTAACAAACAGTTATTTCATTTAATGTGCATTCACATAGGGCCATACCATAATGCATAAGTCAGATTGGTGAAACTTTAAACTACAAAAACTGAAACCGATAACATTTTAGAAAAAGGTTTCAAGCCGAGCAAAAAAAAATACAATTATAATAATCGATGAAAAAACTTTACATAATTTTACGTTATACCTAAGTAATCAATGGTGCAAGCCAATCAATGCGTGTGATAATGCATTGTTGCAATGCCACCTTGAACGTTGATTACAAGAAAAAATATCAAGGTAGAGAAAATGCCAATGCGATTGGGATTCGAACCAGTGATTTTATATCGATTGTAATAAAGGAAGGATTGAAGGAATAAAAAATAATAAAAATAAATCATCAAAGCATTTACCATTTTCGCCGTCAACTATATTTATTAAAAACTTAATTACATTTTAAATAAAATGATAAAAATGATATTCAAAAACAACAAATGTCTCAAAAATCATAAATTAAAATATGACATGTATTTCAAATTCTTTTATTTAGACATTTGATTCTTGTTTTTAGAATGCAAATACTATTGAGATGCATAGGTACTTGATTTTACATGATCAAAATAAATCGATATGTACTATAAAAAAAAAGATTTCCAAGTAAATATAAAATACAGTTTATCGTAAAGTAACATTAACTTTTTTCATCCTCGAACTCATAACTCATTGTTGACATCATTCTTAAATTTACAAGTCGTAAAATTAACAAAAAAGTTTTCTAATACAAGTAAAAAAAAATGCTTTATAAAAGTCATTTACATAAAAATGAAAATGGTATTTTCTGGCGTTTCTCATGTGTGTGATTATAATCCAGGATTTGGACCTCACATACTAATATAAGAGTTTCTGCTTAGTAAAAAGCTTCTTTACATCTCACCAATAGATGTCTCTAGTGAAGTTCTAGTGATTCAAGAACAAGGTTTCTAAATTGGTTCATATATAAAGAACTTCCAAGAATTTGAGTAGTGTGGTTGTCAATAATGGGTAGAATTGGTGAATGTTACACGTGTGTAAAGTGATCACTTAAACCAGCCGATGACGGTCGTCAGCCCCGTAAATGCCCAGACTTCCATATTCTTCTTCATCTTTGATGAGATGTCAAAAAATAATATGGCTAGTAAATTCATTAAAAGCTGGAAAAAAGTCGCCTGATATTGATTCCCTCGGTCTTCTTCTGCCTTTATTACCAACGACATTCGCCTCATAAATTTGTTTTACTCTTCACCCATTTGATTCACATGCAAAACTATCTCAATACACCTATACTTACATATTGTACATATATGTATATTTATCAATGTATGTTTCTATATGTATATGTTCGTATATATTTTGAAGAAATAAACGATTTTATTAGAAAAAAATTGTATCCATATAAATTTCGATAATACTGCTAAGAAAGGTATTAATTTTAATGTAACCAAAATAAAAATCGTTTGCTCTAGTTTAGCCGTAAGTAAAAACGAAGAGAAATGTAGATTTTATGGTAACTCAATTGCCGACACAGTTTCCTATATTTAGTAGACGATGTATCCATTATGATATGGAGTGCCCTATAAAATTTCATAACATTTCCAGTCTGAAGTATTTTATTTTCCAACAGAATGAAACCTGAGCATAAATAATGAGGCCTTACATTTTCAGACGATTCTCGGTAAATTACAACTGAAAAATAGCTACGGGTTGATAAGAAACGTAAGCAAATATCGATTCGGAGAAATGTAACGCAATTAGTTTTCGTCATAGAGAACACATTTTTTGCAGCTACAATCTTTACAAATAAAAATGTTCGTTTGTTAAAAATGTTGAATCTCCTAAAGCTGTTCACCAATTGATTTGAAATTTTAGGGGCGTATTTTATTTATCTATATAAATAAAAATGCAAATGTCCGTTTGTTCAAAATTGTAATTCGTTGATTGGTTTGAAATTTTGACACACTTTTGCAACGGATACGCGCGTGTTTTATCTATTTATATAAAAAAATGTAACAAACGAATGTTTTTTCACCGCCATGGAAGCGCCATCTGTTGAAAGTATCAGCAACACACGAAATACTTACTAAACATTGCTCATTGTGGACACACATTTTTTGCAATCCTTTCATTACGTATTTTTTTATGTATATACAAATACAAACATTTGTTCCAAAAATCATACTATTGGCTTTTGTATATTTCTATGAATTTTACTAATATTTTGTATGTTACGCTGTTTAATTAAAAAAAATAATTATTCACAATCTTTATGGAAATGATTTGACGGAAATTCTAATTATTATTTAACCTTGTACTTCTCATAAAAGAGAATAAATCGTGTGTTTTGAGATTTTGACTAGCATAAACTGAAGTTACGAAAATTCACTTTTATTTTTAAAAACATATATATTGTGTATTATGGGAAGATAATGCCTGGATTCGAATTTTAAGAGCACCATCAAACTATTTTGTCTTAAATTTATGTATTTTTAAATTATTTTAATATCTTACAAGCGAGTTTAAAAAAAATATATTCATAGTTAATTTTTTGTAATTCATAATTAACAAACAAACTTTATTATTACCTTGTTATACCGCATTTCAATTACAAATTAATCACATGAGATAGATTTACGTTTAGTAAAAATACAAATGTTCAAACTGGGACAAATTTATAGCGTAAATTGTAGCACATATATGGTCAGTAAAATAAAGCCTATACTGACGGGAGTCTGAGTTGAACTGATTGTGAAATGCCGCGAAAGCCGGCTACAACTGGAAAGCTTTAGCCATAAAAACCCATTCGTGTACAGTCATGGTTTACTTAAAAGAGGTGGGAAGAAATGGTTCGTGGGGGTGTTAGTTGGGTGTACGAGGTGAAGGGATGGCGACCAGAGGGTGTTAGACTCATATTCCATGGAATTTGATAACATTTTTGATTACCAAACTTCTAAGAACTTCGTTTTATAAACGTAATTTATTTTGCGGCAAAAAATAATTCGCAGATATGGAATGATGTAATAATTATGAAGCAAAGTATTATATATGAATAGGCACCGTTCTCATTAAAACGTTACTTTTCATTATTTCACATCAACAATTGTATTTATCATGATAAAGAGACGATTTATATGCTCTGGGCTTTATACACTATAATCTAGTTTAGATCGGAAAAAATAGCGAGGTTAGGTACAAAAAAATTTGCGAGGCACAGTTCCGGTAAGTTTCTTAGGATATTTCATGACCCAATAAAATTGCGAACGAGACAGGAAATTATTATTAAAAATTCTAATATTTTTCACAAAAGATTCATAAAATACTAATTCGAAAGTTTTGAATATATAATATTAAATTTATTGTCAAATAAACAACTCTTTTAATTTCTTAGTTTCTAATTCATCCGGGCGCGAGGCCCTGTGCGGGCGCGCTTGTCGCACACCCTTAAATACAGCGCTAGTCCTGGAAGGGTTATACTTGCTCGCCCTTTTGACTACTCTTCTCCGCGGGTCGGTAGTGTACCTTCCATACATAGAAAAACTATGTACTACACAAGACCTTCTATACATAGAAAAACCATGTACTCAGTAGTAGGTTATGCAACTCACTTGGTATACGAGGTAGTGCACCAGTACAGCGAGAGCTTCCACCCCTCGGCTGGGCGGAGGCTGCGCTACCGGGGCGGGGGCGGGCGGGGTTGGGGGCACCACGACCAGGGGCGGAGCCTTCGGACTTGCCGGCCGGGGGTGGTCTGAAAAAACAAATTATTTTATTACGAATAATTTTATTAACGGAATTTTCCTCTCTCATAATAATAATAACAATTTGGATTATTATTATTATGTGAGAGAAACTATAATACTTTCTTTATATATTTATTTTATTTTTATTTATTCGGGAATTGTACAGTTTACATATAAAAAAAAGATATAATAAACAATAGTTAAATTAGCAAAAATAGTTACGTTAAAAAAAAAGCCAGTTAAACAATCCATATTTATGTTATAAAACTATTAAAGAACATTTAGAGATTTTAAAAAAAGGGTATGATATAAAATAATAGATTTAGCAGGAAGGAGAAGGAAAGGAGAGGAATTAATGAGGGTGGTTAAAGGATTTTTTTTTCTAGGTGTAATAATAATAATAATTTAGATAATTTGTATAGCGCCATTTTTGTAAAATACTACCTCAAGGGCGCTAATTAAGACTGGGATAATAATAATAGTAGGATGATGATGATAATGATACACACAAATTTAATATAAAACGTCGTCAATCGATCTTGGGACGTCGAGTGGGCCTGGAGTGAGTCTGGAGCGGGGAAAAGACGAGCCGACAAATCGTAACGCCTTACAAATAATGGAATGGTATGGAAGAGGCAATGGAAGAAGAATGCTGAAGAAGTAGATTACAAAAAAATATTCAATATGTAACTAAATAGTGTAGTGATTGGTGCGATAAGCATCAAATGAACGAATCTAAGAACCGAATTACGTAACGATTTCTTTTAAAAAGGTCCTTATTTAATTGTATTTTTTTGTTGTTGTTGTTCAAAACTTGATTGACCATGTTTATTTCAAATGTGTTTTTTATTTATTTTATATAATAACAAGAGTTTTTTTAAATAATTTAATTCGTTTTCTAGACTTGTACTTTACAATCTTAAAATTAATAACGCTGTTCTCTCCAATAAAGAGACTAAGCTCTTGTGCTTGGAGAGGGACTTACATCTTTTATTTAGTGTTTATGTTTGTGGGTGATGTAATCTATTTTTATTATAATTATATTTATCATGTTTTTTTCTTGGATTAACATGTCGCTCACTCCTTTCAAGAACGTCATAAATCAAAAATCGTCAATTTTCAGTTGTGCATGTTTTCGGAATGCCCATAAAATGTACTATATGTCAGCAAAAGACACATATTTTTAACTTAATATTTACCCGCTACAGGGCAGAAAGTGTTATTTTTGCATTTTGGAGAAAATGTATATTTTAATTTTTTTTTTAACTTTACTAAATATTTTTTAAATGGAGAAAAAACCATCAGATTTTACCTAAAAAGATCTGTTGTACAGTAAAAAGTTTGATAAGTGGCTTGATATTTATTTTTAATACATTGTGTTATATTTTTAAACTTTAAAAACGTTCTCCTGAAAAATTAAGTTTTTTGATTTATGACGTTCTTGAAAGGAGTGAGCGATGTATATAATTCATTAATTTTTGAAAGCATTTTATTGTCTTTTTTTAATATCTGTAGGAAGGTTATTGAAGTACTTGGTCCCCAAATATTTAAAGTCATGTTGAAATGGTCTGGTATTGCATTTTGGTATTGTAAAGTCATTTTGGTATCTCAAAGATGAACTTTTCTTCAGATTTAAGTATGTATACATATTAAAATCATATTTCAAAGTGAATGTCCAATGATGCCGATAAATAAGGATATGGGAGGGACTTTTGTTTGGTGACAAAGTCAAACATGATTTACATTTCCTCAGTCAATATATAGCATAGTACTTGTGTTTGAGAGAGTATAAACGGAAAACAGACATAAATAAAAATATGAGTAACTCTTCAGAAGTTTAATAATAAAGATTCTGGTTCACATGCGCCAGTTTGTGGAGTGGGCGGTATCCCAATATACTCCGCGTTGCTCCATTCCCAACGAGCTATTATTATCCGTGTTACCTACACTGATAGAAAAAAATAAAAGCTACCTGGACGGAAAAATTGCGGAAATGCAGCTGCGAATGAAAAATAAATACAAATTGATAAAATCATATCAACATAGATGAAGAAGAATATGGTTCAATAAAATATGATCACTTAAACCAGCCTATGACGGCCGTAAGCCTTGTAAATACCTAGATATTCTTCATATTGTTCTTCATCTACATATGTTGAGATGTCATAAAATAATAATACACGGAGTTTGCAGAAGTAAATTGAGCAATTTTCAATTACGATATGATAATTTGACTATAAACATGGTTTCCTGCAAATCCTATCTGGATGAGCACGAATCCAGTGGGGGTAAAGAGAATTGGCGCCATAAGTCTGCATCTACTTTAATTAATCTGACAGAAAACAGAATGTTTTGTTCGTTAATAACCCGACCCAACATGGCGTACATAATGTATGCACTGTTATCTGACGTGACCAATAATTGTGTACCTATAATTTATGTACGAATTAATGGATCAACCACAGCAAACTTCATATATTGTTTGTTGTTGAACAAATTATTTAAAATATGAAAGGAAGGAAAACAACATGGATTTAAGTGGCAAATGATCACAGAATGATCCGAGTATGTAATAAAACTTAACAAACTGTTAAAAAATATATGCCTAATTTTATAAAAGTAGGTAACAAATAAATTTGTATTGTAAAGATAATAGAAAAAAAAGTTTTTATGTTTTTCATTTTATATATATTATTTCGTTTCCCTAATTTTTCCAACTAACTAACTAACTAACCATCACGCCGCTTCCCCGCAGGGGTAGGCAGAGAGAATAGAGCGCCACACCACTCTGTCCTTGCAAACATTCTTCGCCTCTTTCACGTTCATGCATCTCCTCATACATACCCGCCGATTGTTACGACTCCTAACCTGACCACTTTCAAGTATTTGGCATACCTGATCGTGCCATGTTTTTCTCGGTCTTCCTCTGCTTCTTTTTCCACTAACATTCGCCTCATAAATTTGTTTTACCGTTCTTTCGTCACTCATTCGTTCCACATGTCCAAACCATCTCAACACACCTTTCTTAATTTTATCGATAATGCTTATCTCAGCTTTGCATTCCTTCCTTATTTCACTATTCGCACATCTATCATACATCGTTTTGTCGCACATTCTTCTGAGAGATCGCATTGTTTATGTTTTAAATACATATAAAAATGATTTCGTATACCAAAGAATGATGAGAATTGAAATGTAAACAAAAATTAATGAATGAGTGTACTATATATATATCGTAATATATATTTACATAATATAATTAAGATCAGGCATTTTATGACACGCTGCAGTTGACTCCGTCACTGGCTTATCGGGATAAATTAGAATCATACGATTTTCTAAAAACCTAAACAAATGATCTGTTTTTTTTTTAAACTTTATAAAATAAAACATCTTTTTACCCATGTTCATGTTTAACCCTGCTGATGAAAGGTTCTTTTCGAAACCGGTTGGAGAAAAAAACTGCCAAAAAAAGTTGCTTTTATTTTATAAAGTTTATTAAATGTGGCACAAAGTATCTGCCAAAAACATTCAACATACGTTATTTGCTGACCGAACGTAAATATCGTTTAAATTACCCCTGTAACGATCAAATTTTTCGCGTTAATGAGAAGCATTAAAATATTATTAATCGTTCCTCGAAGATTAAAAAAATTTTGGGCCATTACAGCTGTGTTCCTCCTTCAGAAAAAAATAAATAAACAAGAATTATTATTACCATAAAGTCGCATCAGGTTTGACACGTTTCCCGCGAGTTTTGTCTGAAATATTGTCTAGCGGATTCAGCCCGGAAGCTTTGATCTGCCAACGGGGTCTTAAATAGGCCACACTTCCAGCCATAGAAAGATAATATACGACGTCGGGGTGAAGTCTACAGAACGAGATGACTTCATAGCGAAGAGAGTTTGTGCAAATCACAACATTACGCGCCAACTCGCTGGCAGCAGTTCAAGGGCACCAGAAATAGCTTTCCCCAGAGGCAGGATACGTCCGAAACGGAAACTAAACATCTACATACTTGTAATAGGTGCTTTCCCCGCTTCAGCGATACGACTTGTCACTCAACAATTATAATTGACTCACTTAGTTCCATTCAATGTCATGATATCGAGCCAATACAATTGAAGGCTTTGGGACAAAAACCACACATTTTTACAGGAGACTGAAAAAACAAGCATCTTTCCACAAAATTTTAAGTGTGTCCAAAACCTTGTTCACAAACCTGGATTTTTTTCCATTTAAGTTTTTTTTTACATTCTCAACATCTCAACATAGATGACGAAGTTGGGATGTCAAAATACAAACATCTTTGTTGATATATGTATATTATATAGAGTGTGTACGAAGTACGTTTTTATATGAAGAGAAATCGTGTTTTTTCTAAAAATTTATTTTTTACAGTTGTGTGTACATAATCAAAAACAAAGAAATCATTTTTTTTTAAATTGCTGTTTTTGGGACAGCCATAATATATATATATATATATATATATATATATATATATATATATATATATATATATATATATATATATATATATATATATATATATATATATATATATATATATATATATATATATATATATATATATATATATATATATATATATATATATATATATATATATATATATATATATATATATATATATATATATATATATATATATATATATATATATATATATATATATATATATATATATATATATATATATATATATATATATATATATATATATATATATATATATATATATATATATATATATATATATATATATATATATATATATATATATATATATATATATATATATATATATATATATATATATATATATATATATATATATATATATATATATATATATATATATATATATATATATATATATATATATATATATATATATATATATATATATATATCTATATATATATTTCTTTATAAACATTTTATAAGAAAATTACTGTTTTGATCTTAAATAAATAAATAATAATACTACTATGATATAATTTATTTAACTAATATATTATACATCAAAAGATCACCTATGATAATTTATATATACATTATCTGATAATTTGGCAACCTACGAAGAATGAGGATATTTTAAACGATTGTGAAGAAGCCAATTATACTAATCATTTAGATATTTGGATCACCTTTTATTTATTAAACGGTTGTTAGAACAATGAACGGAGTCAGGTATTTTTTGTATTTATTACGCTCGAAACCAATTATTTAAGACTTAGGTTAAATTCTTAAGGAAATGGGGTCAAATACAGCACACTAACATTATGCAGTACCAAGCTACCGTTTTACGTCGATCACAAGTCGATTTGCTATCCACCGTTATTCTTCCGTAGTTACTTTTGAGTAAACATTCAAATAACATTGTTAGTTTTTCAAATACAAAAAAATGGGGTTAATCGAAGTTTTTCGGATTTCGAATTCGAACGTAATTTTCAATAATACAAATATAAGGGAAAAGAGATTCGAGTTATTCTGGCTACATTACGATCAATCTATTAATATAATTATGATGGATATCACTATGCAAAATATAAATCGACCTCTTTTAATATAAACATTGAATGCAAAAATATAATAATTAGTTTGTTGTCACAAAACTGTTATCAGTACACAAAAATCTGAGCGATCAATAATAATCTGACTGGGATTCAGATTTAAGTAAAATAGTTCATTATCATTATCTTCTAAAAAATATACATTTAAATTAAGAAATATAAAGTAATCAAAATCTGTAGCAAAAATAATGGTTTTAATCTTTTTCATATCCCTATCGTTTTTTCGCGTTAAACTCTTCAATATTTAATAGCCGTTTTCAGTGTTTTTATCAAATATTTGACCTTGTTATGACAATTCCAGAAAAGGAAAATTACTCAATCTTCACTCCGTGTAATTAAGGTAGGCAGTAGAGGTAGGAAGTAAGGTAAGCTAGGTACTACTTACTAGGATAGGCAGTAGAGGTACGTAGTAAGGTAAGCTGGTACTACTTAGTAGATAGGGCAGGTATTGGTTGCATTTTTATATGTTGCACGGGTAAGTTAGGATAGCCACTGCTTTTCTGCATATTTGGAAGGCACGCCCCTGCCTAATATTTAAAAATTTATGGCCCAATGACAGATCGAAGATGCATGGTATAAAATGGATGGGTTTATTTTTTTTTACAAGGAAACGTTAATCGCTTTTGTAGAGTGGACATACATATTATATAAAAATAGGTAGAAACCTAAGTTAATTTATTCACGTGTTACAAGTATACCTTCATGTATTAGGTATCAAACTGGTAGTTCTTGGAATGCTTACTTGTACATTGCATGTGACTAAAAACGACTCTACACCAAATATGTACTTTGGCAGTATGCTCGATATGGCGTCACATCAAGGCTCCACTGGTCTTACTAAATAGGCTAAATACTTTATAAAAATGTCAGCAACAATTTTAAATGTGACAACACTGCACCAATATATTCCACCTTATTATATCGACTTGTCGCAGTCATGTACCGTAAATTATATTAAATACCATTAAACAATACAAATTTTTATGTAAATAAATAATAAGTGGTCTTAATACACATTTGGGACTATAACTTTGTTGCGTTAGCTGGTATCTTGAACAATGTAAACTTTCAACGTAGTGACTGAACTTACTGCTTCATACCAAATAACTGAGAAAATCGAAAATATTTATTTTAGACCATAAAATTATATTTTCCGGCGCTCGAAAATCAATTGATTTTCAGTTTGTTTATAAAATTAATTATTTGTTTCTGATTTATCTGCGTATACTCCCTATTATTCATTATACAGACATTACACTCTCCCTATGATACACTACAAAAAAATGAAGGTAGGGATCAGACCGAAAAACCTTTTGAAAAATAAACACAATTATACTAAATATAACAAAAAAGAATTTGTGCTATATTTGGTATAATTGTGTTCATATTTATACATTCATTGCATTTGTAATTACACCAAAATCTAGATATCATGGAGTTTCGCCTCCACTGTATTATAAAAATATATCTTATGAGAGTTTGCTTTACCATTAGCAATACAGTACCATAATACAGTATTGTAAAAATCACCAGATTAACATAAAATTAACTAGTCAAAATTATGTATGTACACGGATTGGCTAAAAAGCACTATGATTAAGTTTGTTTTAAAGCGTATTATTTGATTCATATTTATCTTTTGATAATAACATACTGTGCAATGTTTCTTTTTATACCCCAGATTACAACAGATTTTTGTTTATAAATCTATTTAAACCGTATAAATGTAATTCGTGGTTCCATAGATCTAATTGAAAAAAAAGTCGAGATCATCGTAATTTTCAATTTTAAATAAAATAATAAATTTCAAAGGCAATTAAGGCGTGGCGTGATTTCTCTAATAAATTATAACATAAGGAATAATTCATTAACTTTCTACGAAATCATAAGAAACATAATTTTTAGTTGGATGCTTTTTATATACATATATGTATGTATTTGTAGATATTTGCATTATTTACATATACATACAATACATCGTCTGACGCTTAGTTCGTGAAACTATACGGGATAATTATTAGAAAAAATCCTACTTAAATTTATCAAAATAAACGTAATTTTTTTCTACAATATAATTTTAAAAAAATCTGAATGATACCCTAAGATTTTTGCAGAGACTATTTATTTTTCCACATTTAGATATTACATATAAAATACATAATATTTTGCATACCCAAAGAACAAAAAATATAAGATAATGCATTGCCCATATAAAGTACTTCGTATGGAATAATTCCTCAATTCTGCAAATTGCTAACATTGTACATAGATAAGAGCCAGACATAAAATAATATAATGATAAAAAAACTCTCAAAAGATCATGAAAGCGTTACATATTAAATCATTAGCAATCGCGAACTAATGTGTCTGATCACATTGAGAAACTTGTTCCAGAATGAAAGTTATTTGCTGTAAAAAGTCATAAGGATTAATGCCCTCGAGTGTACCTTAAACAGGCCACAATAACAAGTGGTAACATGATGCAGGGCTGGGAAAATTACGGGCAAGACGTCCACTAACTCTACTTTCAGAAGAATATATTGCCCTTAAAAAATATTCCAAATAGATAATAAAAAATATTCTAGTACTTACATAGATACAGATTAACATTTTTTATAAGATTTATTTAAAATATGTTCAATCCAAAGCATTTTATTTGGAATGCTATTAGGATAAATTTGATAATATATTTTGTATATTAAAAGCATTGTTAACTTTGTGGTTATCTTTCATCGTTCAATTTGTCTAATACCACTTAAAAACAGTTTTTAAGTGGTATTACACAAAGTGAACCATGAATGATAAGGAGAGTTATAAACCATATAACTTCAAAGTATTTAGGTGTTCTACCTAAACATGTTAAATTTTATCTTAAAAAAAGAGATTCTCAGTTTTTTGATAGAGATCGAAACGTTCAAATCCAACTCTGAAGGACCCTTTTCACATGTGTTTTTTAGTTGCGATTAAAAAGAAATCAGTAGTATAAAGGTAAGAGTGCAAAACATCGGTATTTATTTGGTGTCTCGTTGTTTTACATAAACTCAATGCGACCTTCCAGTCCAAAAAGCCCTGCAATGTGACAATGCACCTATACCCGGTATAACCATTAGCGCGTGACGTGTGACATCGCTAACGGTGCGTTTTATCAATGAATTACAGAGCGAGTACCTCAGAGTACTCATAAGTACATAGTGATAGTAACTGCTTATACTTGGTAATACATATCACCATTTTACCGGCGTTCGTGTGTCCAATATCCCTTGTACTTAACGGTATGGTGTGCAAAACGTTCTGCGACATTGTTTCCATATTAAATATCGTATCAGTAACGAAACACGTGTTAAAATATCAATAGGTGTATGTATATTTAATATGAAATTAGATTATAAAGCAAGAAATTACTTTGTTAGATAAACCGAACATGATGGACCATTCACCAAATTGTAAGGACGAGGAACCTAGACATAATATGCCAATTTATAAGAAAAAAACATTTTAGACGGATTCATAATATAGAAAGAACCTTAACATAATATACTGTTTTTTTTTTAAATATTTAAATATTAATTTTAAACTTATTTCTAATATAGGAAGAATCTTAACATAACATGACATGTTAAAATACTTTTTTTTCAATATGCTACAGAAAGAATGAAAATCGTACACCAATCTAACAAAAATAAATCTGTTGGGCAATTGGCTAGGAGAGAGGAATATCTCATATCAATTTCTGATATTATTTTTTATTACAATTGATATACGTCTAATTTTTGCCTTTAAAATAAAATAGAAATAATGTGTTTTTAATATTTACAAAAAAAAACTCCAATTTCATACCATTTCAGTGAGCCTAAGCGGCTCATTATTAAAAATGGGTATCAAATTTTGGATGCGTGGGTTTGAACCCAGAAACTCTGACTCAAGAGTCCGCGACACTAACCTAACCTAACCACGGGACCTCTCCTCTTCACTATTAAGACATTTTTAAATCGTTCGGATTTTATTATTTATAATATACTCTAAGAACCTCACGACAAACTACTTGAATAGCAATTTATAAGGACTTAAGATATTTATTCAATATACTACAATACAAAATAAAAATAAAAATACGATATCTATTTACATATATGAAAAGTATCGTTCACAGTATTCATTAAAACAATAAAACTTAATTGGGTATACCTACTTGAAGACTTAAAAGTCTGCTTACATAATATTTTATATCCAGTCCAATCAAGGGCCAATTTTTTGGCACGGACTGCAGGAAACGCTTGTAAGATTATAAATATTCCAGACTTAATAGGAGAGACTCCTAACTCACGTTAATCACGGAAGAAAAAATAGGAATTTTAATTTTAATTATTATTCCGCGTTATAGGGTGAAAGAACGATGGTTACTCAATCAAATACATCTGAAAGAAAATGTTTTATATTATGTACTAATAAATGTATGTCACATATATACAGGTTTTTAACCCTTTTTTTAAAAATTATTTTGGAACGAAATTCAACAATACATCATCAGGCGGCAATGACGAAACAAATAAAATAAATATGGAAAAAACATTTTTTAACCCTCGATTACGGGACATTCGTAAAATTTACGATGGCCATTCAATCAGGTGGGAGCACCACATGTAAAGAGTGTAGTTTTCCCGATCTTACATTTTGTATTTTATATCAAGTTCTCAAAAAAATGTTGCACTTATTTAAAAAAACAGCTTTTAGTAAAGGTTTTTGGTAAAATATAAGTTTTTCTTATCGTTGTACATTTTGCGATAGTCCCATATTAAGGTACATTAAAATAAGTCCCGTTGTCTAGAGTTAAATAATTTTGGATTATTCGAAGTGCTGATATAATGCAAAAATATACACATTTTTATACGAAGATTTTCAGTAATACTTTAGGACAGAAAGTTATCAAATTTGTAAATATAAAATATCATTTACTCACAGGTGGTCAAATTCATGTGTATGTTATTATACTATGTACCAAAAAGGACATATCTAAAAAAAATTACAAGACATAACGTTTAACAAGTAACAAAGTGCATAAAGTAAAGCAGTATGCACTTACTTAATGCTTGTATGTATGTATATATGCTAATTGGTGCAGTAAATCATGAATGGGGCTCCTTGCATGGAGTATAATTATCGGCGAGATCGCGGCACCAGAACTGCTCAATTAGCACGAAATACAAAACGAGGACATGCGTAACTAACTTTATTATCAACAAGAATTTATACTATTATATTGTGTCAATGATCAATGGCTTGTTTATCGCCTAAATAGTCACTTAACCCCAATACTGCAGCCCTCTTGAAATGAAGAGGAATTTATTTGTCTTCTGGTGCGAGCCCCTTGTTTTCAGAATATTCTCAATATTATGAATATTTGAAGCATATACTAATTTTTACTTATATATATATATTTTTTAGTAATATTAGTATATACCCACTCACCGTGTTCACAAATTGGGAAAATATCGGCGTTCATATACATTTTTATAGTAAAATTGTACGATTTTTTTATTATTAAAAAAATCCTAAATTTTATTCGTGCTAGATAAAGTAAGATTGTGCATCAAGAAACACCATAATGATGTACTTTTATGTACATATGTAAAAAAAAAATTAAAACAATGGAAAAGGCCCACATCCAGCAGTGGAGAAAAGGAAAAGATGTGTATATTTTTTCACTGATTTAATAACGAATTATACATTTATACACCCGATCAAAAAAAAACATTCAAAACAGATTAATTTAAATCAAATTCAATGAGATGTATTCAATAATTTACACTATAAAAGTTTTGAAAATAAAATAATGGGTTTATAATAGCAGTAAGTCAATGAAAATTTGGTCACGGTTTTACTATTTTTTTAAAGGAGAAATTCAACAAATAATACGTTAATATGGTATAATTCGTAAGTAAGAAGTACATGGTTAAATAAATACTAATTTGTTGCGATTAAAAATCAAATAAATAAAAATGACAATGCCTGACGCAATTTTACAAGCTTCTTTTTAACAAAAAAACAATACTTTTCCAAAAACTATATATTTGATAAAAAATCAATCCAATCACAAATCCAAGCGTTATCCGATATAAAAAAATATATACGGCATGATATTATTAAGGAAGACAGTCGTAGTTACATTCTCATTAAATGTTTGTAAGTAATTTTCAACATTTAATTGATTATAATCTCACACTTTGCATGTATACAACAATCTCGTTAATTAAATATAATGAAACTATTATGATTATTAAAGTATGATGCAAATTTGCATCAGCGTCCATTGCACACTATATGTTAATAAAAGTAGTATTTTGTTGAAATCCCAAGCAGTCTAGAGCAGCCGCCATCCGTCGTACGCGCTTCATAAAATTTTGGTCATTATTTTTTAAGTAGGTAGGTACACATGATGAGTTTCACTGTGTCTTGTATATAGGAGCACGTGTTTCCTTTACTTATGGCACTGGATAAACAAAAAGCGTTCGGTTTGGGCGCGAAGCAACAAAAGTAGCAAAGCATAATGAGAGAGCGTCAAGTGATCGCGGGGTTAATTGTCCGCTCTTCCGTTGCTGTCTGTCACTTTTGTCATTTCCACCACCAGTATATAGTATTACCAGTGTAATAATGGCCATTGAATTAGTTTACAGTTGAGAAGGGAACCTAACCTCGAAGACCGCGTGTAAACATATTCCATATTTCAACATTTTTAATGATTACATACAAATGTGTTTTTAAGTGCATTGAACTTGCTAAATAATTTGTTAAATCTACGTTTAAACTAATTTACCTAAAACCCAAGAAATAAATATGTATAATACATTAATGAGTATCCTATATTAAAAATGGGCCACACAGGCCTACGAAAATAATATGAAATTGAAATATTTGTGTACCTATATCGTAAGAACACAAATATTTGTTTAAACGATAAAATAATAGTTTTACAATATTGACTGTTGAAGTGATTTTTAGCGAGATCATTTAAGTAATGCAATTATGAATTTCGTAAATCGTTGTGTTGCTCAATGGAATGATTTGCAATTCCACAAAGATTATGGCAACCAAACAAATGCATAAATATTGTATTTTTAATTATAAAATAATTTTAAGTCGCACACTATAGTCACGGTATTAGTTGCAATATTACATAGAATTCCAAACAGCTTTTGATATATTCACATCAACCATTTTGTAAAAAACGTATCCCATTTTAGAAGCTATTAGGATACAATTAAAAAATAATATGTTGTTTTATAATGTAACTGACTAAGTTTACTTTATTTCGGAGATTATAACTCAGTTTTAAATTGAAAAAAAACTAAATTTGATTCACACCGTTCGAGACTTCAGTTGTAAATCATAGATTGTTTTTGAAAAATATTAAACTACATATTATAGACACAACTTTAAAAAGCCAAATTCAATAGATGTATAGTTTATACACGTGCATTTACACAAAAGTGATATCCATTTAAGATTTTATTCTTAAAACTCTATAGTTACTGACGCCTAATTTATTTATTTTATTTTCTATATTTAATAAGTCATCATTATTTACCGGTAGCTTAAATTTGTGATAATTGTTCGCGCCTTTGACTTACCTTCCATTTATCTAAAAAAATCTGAGTGCGCAGTAGAAATGCGAGTCATGGTTGTTTTCAATGCAAGAGAACTTCACACATTGTTTTTTCTACCTACCGCAGAACGCTCATAGGTAGATAGGTAATATTATAATTATATTTTCAAGTTGAAACGCTATAAACAGCATTTTTTTAATTCCATAAATGTTACTACAAAATAATAACATTCACCGTAAGGATGAATAATTCATGGTGTAATCTACGATCTTTATAATATGCTACATCGATACATTGTAAAACCATGTACACTGTTATTATCTGGTAGGTATCGACGAAAAATAACTTATTATAATAGCGTAGTATTATGTATAGAATGTATCTAATGTTATAGAGTTGCCAAGTCCCGATATGTCTGGTCATGTTACTGTTATTGACAATGATGTGCCGATATTCCAGTGACATATTTCCTCTAAATAATATTTCCCCCTGCACTTCGACGAGAATTAAGAATGTCCTGGAAAGTATCGAAAAATCACGAATTTTTAATAATTAATAAGGTAGAAAATCTCAGCTAAATCATTTAGCTCAAATGACGCGACGGGACACTTGTATTAGAAAAATAATATTATAATGAAAACAAATTCAATAATTTTTAAATGATTTGAAGTCACCCTTTGTTCCTAAGAAATAACAAGCCGTAAATGCACATTGATATTTTTCACATAAGTATTTTGAATTTGATGACCATATGATAATCGAATTGACATATATTTAAACCTATGATAATATCAATATCAATTATTTATTTCAAATAAATTTTTAATATTGATATAATGTTTTTTTACATTGGGCAATGTTAAAAATAAATGGTTAGTAACAAGCCAAAAAAGGTGGACCTTGCATCACATTTATAGAGGATAATATTGAATAATTAATTTAATTTCAATACTTTTCTTAAGGAAGTGATCAATAGGTCAATATCACATACATACTCGTATATTTCAATGCTGACCGTGATTACACGTAAAATAATTTTGGCCCTCTGGTAATTGAACGGTAGCAATTTCGAGATTTTTAAATGCCAAAAAGCATTAGCGGATAAAAATAGATTAAAAAAAAGATAACGTAAGCTGAAGACATTGTCTATAAAATGGACAAACGCACATTAATTCTTGACGACGATCTGTGTAATAAAGTTTTCCACGGAAATTTGCAATGCATAATTGATTCCGCCGTGCATTTTAGCAATAATGTCTAAAATACACCTACAGCATTGAAACAATGATACATTATTCAACCGGCGGGAATTGAACTCGTGACCTCGGGGATGCTAGTCAAGCGTGTTACCCTAGTTCTACAATACGATAAGTCCGGACTTTGTCTGAAATACAAAGGGAATAGTGTCTCAATATTTCAAAGTTGATTTAAAGACAAAAAAAAAATAACGTAGAAAGAACATTAAAATATTTATTTGATTGATTTTTACAAGGGATCTAGGAGTACTGAACAGTATATTGTACATAATATGTATCTTGTTCCAAAAACAGGATTGCCAGATTATTTGGAAAGATAAACCGGGTAGTAGTTGTGCGAATATTGTGGAAGATTTATAGGACGTTTTGCTACAATAATCCTTCAAAAAATTATATTTAGGTAACTTCGTAAATAATAAGATGGTTTACCTAGATTAGTTAATATATTAGTAATTAATTTACAAAATTAAATTGGAATCTCCTTAATTTCAGTATGCTTTGTTGACGACTGCAAGACGAAGGTTCAAACACAATTTTTTATTGTTAATATCTGTAATTCTAAATTATATGTTTGCGTATTTGAAGTTCTGAATTTTTTCATTTATCCAATGCATGGTATAAAATCGGTTTATAAAAATTCCGATTTAAGATATTTGGTGAAATATATAAATATTATTACGTATTTGTGTAGATTTTCACAGACACTGTTTATTACAAATGTCAATAACAAAGTTAACACGGTATTATTATATAGAAAAAGATTTCATCGATAATATAACTACCTATCATACATATTTATAACTAAAACGTGTTGAATTTCGATAATGATTTCTCTTAGTAAATATTTGTCGAAAAGATTTTATACTGTTATACGCCGCTATAAAGCTCACTAAGAGAAAATAACATATTTTGTATAAATAAACGAATTGGAGACGCTTTGGGAAAAATATTATATTAACCTAAAAAAACAGTAATTATGCTAACAACCCAACACTAATCCGTTTCCTAAGCAGTTCAGATCAAAGGGAGCGGAAGCGGTAGCTTACTTTTCCATTTCCGGTTACGGTGTTTCCTGACTCGCATACCGCCCTGGGGGAGGTCCTTGCAGCCGCCCTGCGACCGGAGAGCAGGATCCGCGACTAGTAGCAGCATGGAAGAACTTGACGGCTTCCAGAGATTGCCTTCAGGCAATCACAACTGTTCATTTATACTCGTTTCTTCTCAATATCATTTCGGTTTCAGATTATTACAACTCACTGCACACAGCAGACAGCTTTCGCATTTATTTATATTATATTTTTATTATTTTTTCATTCGTAAGAGAATGAAGTCATTCATGTCTTTCATTAAAAAATGCACAATTCGTCAATTAACAACAATTTATTTTTTGTCTATGTTTTAAGAGTTGTATTTTTTAAAGATATTCATTTCTTGCCATCTTTTTATCAAATTTTTTAAAACTTCGCGAAGAACATTGTTTATATACAAATATACAGCATAGGTAGGTAAATCTATAATTTTTTGGTGATAATAATAAGGATTATTATTTTAAACTAGTGAATAACTTTAAAGGGCGATATAATTGTTGAAAATATTAAATATTTCGTTACTATTTACACATTATATTATAATTTAACCGGGATTATTCGGGAATTTAAAAATCTAAGTAGATGCGATTAACTTAATAACAAATACAAAAACTTTGGAAGGTCAAAATTTGTACAAAGTTTTCAGATTCCGTCGAAGACAGCAGGAATATTAGCGCGTATTCTGAACGTAGCACTCTAAATTGGCACTACAGTCGACATGCGTACCACTTTCCAGCACCGCCTTATCTAACTCCGATTCTCTCATTTTCAAAGCAGAGAGTGGTAGAAGAAAAAGAACTTTCTCATTCACGTACGGCTGGATTCTCTTTATCGGAGAATCAATTAGAAGCGAACGTATATTTCAGCCACTTGTCAGTATGTGGAGCGGTTAACTAATAGTTTATTTTTGCACGGGACAGCGCGTCGTGCCGCGGCCCGGAGCCAACTGGCAGTAGTCGTGCGCGAAAACCCAAACTGAGCACCGACTTCACTCGGTGGGGTACAGTTAAATTCGTTCAAGACTTGAACCCAAATCCTAAACGGTGATCGATCGGTTCCAGCGATTGACAATTAGCCGATCGGCTCATTGCTATCTGCGTAACATACTTCCACTCATGCGTAAATTAGTAGAAGATATATTATTTTGTAATTTTAAAAAAAAAGTAATGTATGACTTTAATAATAATGATACAACAATAGACGAACTAAATATCAAAATACGTTTTGAGGAAAAATAATGCATTTTGTGTACTAAGGATAGGAAGGTATTTCTACCCGTTCGGTCGATTGGTGCTTAAGGACGGGAAGGGTATTTTTACATCCTACGCCGGCCTCGTTTCAAAGTCAGAAAAAGGAATTATTTAATGTTTTTATATATTATATACTAATGTCTTTGTGAAGGTCTTAACTACATATATGTATAAAGTAAAAAATAATTTAACATAATATATGTTTAATCAGGCGCCAGAGGGAGTCAGTATGCCAAATCCCTACAAAACATTATAACAATGCTTATCGTATCAATATATTCGATGTAACCAGATCAGAATATGGTTCAATTGTAAAAAAAAAAAAGAATAAAGTTGCATAAAAAGAAAATTTATAATAAGAAATCATCGTTTCCTTTAAAGTGCGAGAAACAAAGTAAATAATATTTAAAATATATGTATTAAAACGTTGTTTTAATTTTTCATCATAAAAAAAAGTAAATACTTATACACTTAAAATAGAGAATAGGGTGTAATTTAATTTAACGGTTTTCATAAGAACGAGCGCTCTATCTTTCTGTTTTTATTTGGATGAGATATAATGGTATGATTTTTTTTAACATAATAATTTGGATTTTTTTAATATGGATAAAACGCCATTGGGGTTTTTTGAACGTTTGCTATTTGGACGTCACGGCTTTCTTACATGAAATCAACGAGAAAAATTATATTCCGCTAAAATTTCAACAGACCGATTCTCTATATTTACGTGAAGACTGAAACCATTATTATTATTGGTGATCACTACCCGGCGAAAGTATTATAATTATGCGCAGTCATCATCATCATCATCAATCAACAGCAATTCGTCTACCAAACTTCTGGAAACGAGTAATTACACATCGCATTGATGTTCCGCCTTGTTACCATACGCTTGCGTTTTCAGAAAATCCCATAGCAAAATGATTAAATTAAATTAACTGAACTATTAAAAAAAATCCTTTATTTATTGAAGTTGTGGGAAATTTAATGAATGTTGTACCCACCTTGATATGTTCTACTCCAATCTTTCAAACTTTAAAGCTAAATTGTTCGAAATCTTATAAACCTAAAAAGGTAATTCTATTCCCTGTCCTTTCCTTTTCTTCTTTTCCTATCACTGCCATCTCCTTTTCTCTTTATCCCATCCTTGTCTCATGTCTCTTCCTTTATATAGACCTCTCTTATGCATAGTTGTGAAGAACTATAATTGGTACTCATGATTTTATTTTTTTGTATTCTGTATGTATCATATATTGTAACTGTTGTTCTTCCTTCCAATAAAATAAAATAAAATAAATTAAATTTAGTTATCTTTTCATTGCGCAGATGAAATTTCTTTTGGGAATTAATATAACAAATGTAACAATATTAATATTACACATTATATCGGACACTGGATTATTCACCATATGAGTGAGGTGTAATTTTTTTAAGTGTCCATTTTTTTGAAATTCATCAATGTATCAAAAACCGGTATGAGATAGGTTCTAAGATCATTGCATAATACAAGTTTCAAGAATTGGTGCAATATGGATGTTCGATAATGGCCAGAATGGTGAACGTTTCACAAGTGTAAAAAATTATCGCTTAAGCCAGCCAAATGCCAGGTCATAAGCCCTGGGATGCTCAGACTTCCATGTGCATATGTTTAATATCAAGTTGAGACACTTTTATAACAAATCCATATTACAATTATAAAGCTCCTTTTCAAATGGTATAAAAAACATTAAAACACGTTACTTAATTCTTATCCGCTCCTATATGGAGCATATGGAGTCCAAATACTGTAGGTCGCAAGTTTCTTTACATGCTTCCAAGCGAAATTGCGCATGCGAGTTTCGGGAACCCGATTTTTATATAGGTCAGGTTGATAGCGGCTCTCGGGAGTCATGCGGAATGAGTATGGTCTATCCAACTAAATTGTTATTTGATTTTCTTAATTTCTTAATTTTCGATGATTTCGATTAAAGGTTGCTACGCTCAACACCTTATTTATGTCCATATTCCTTACTAAATCAAACCAACATATGCCTAAAACCATCTTCAGTACTAAGTAAGTGATATTTTTTGTTTTGGCGGTTACTTTGTGATAAGACATAATAAATAATTAATTTAAAATAAATCACTTGTTTTTTTTTTACCACATGAGTATTATATTATTACGACTAGTTTCAGAAGCTACAGACGCTTCCAAAACTAGTCGTAACAATATAAACTCACGTGGTAAAGAAAAGGCGTTTTATTTATAATCTAAGTGCCACATTTAATAGCCGTGTAAAAGGGACTTGCCCTTTCTCTGTAACTCGTTATGCGAAATGTTGCTCGTTAACTTCTTCACATTTTTTTGCTCGTTATGCGAATTACCCGTTATGAGGGCTTCATTTGAAATATACGAATATATATATATATATATACGAATATATATATATATATATATATATATATATATATATATATATATATATATATATATATATATATATATATATCTAGCTTATATCATTCATTAGCACCGACTATACATGAAGAATAGATACTATCTACTCTTAAATACGAACAACTATTTATTCACAAAAGAATTATGCGACCATTAAAAATCAATGACTAGAAATTTGTATGAAAGACATATCATTATCACACAGTGTTTTGGCTTTCTCTGACATTTCCTAATGTTAAAATGATTTCAGAGTCAAATTATTATCTTTTATTTAATTGCGAGGCTAGAAATGTTTTGTGTGACTGAAATGTATTATGCATTTTGTTTGGTATTCGGACTGACTGTCTATCAGTCAGCCTAACACAATATAGACATGACAGCTTGTCTATATAACCTACATACAAAAACGCCCGGTAAAACCGCTTCTATCTTTCAATATCAGATTATAGCTATCGGTTTCAAGTACCGAAATCATTATTGTTATACGTAACCATACAAATGGCTAGAAAACAACATGTGAGCTATGGGATAAAAATAAATTACTTTGATATATAAACATTTTCTTTTCGGTTCGTGAAAACAAAATATGCATTACCATAAGATCCATCTAAATGTATTGTTCGAAACGGAAAATTTTTGTGCAAAGTGCGTTTTTTTCTTAAACAAATTACTATATAAAACTTAAATCAATCACAAAATCAAGCACAAAATCAATCACCCTATCGGAAGATGTTATAATTTTTGCAAATGGCGTCGTACGTCAATCATACTTGACATTTGTAAACTAGACAGCTGCAGTATACAAACAGATTGATAAAACGGACACAGATGTGTATCAAACACTGGCGGCAGCCCCTTGAAGAATATCACCAAATCAAAATTGGATGAATAATTTTGCGCAACCCTAAATCTGTTTGAATACTGCAGCTGTCTAGTTCACAAATGTCAAAAATTATTGACGTACGACACGATTTGAAAAAATTAAAACATCTTTTGGTAGAGTGATTAATAATGTGCCCCCCTGTACATCGATTATTATGCAAATAAACAGCCCGTCAAAGTAATAGAGAAAATTTAAATTATACATCAGATGTCGCGACAAATAATTTAATGCAAGAGAAACAAAAAATATAAGTGCATATTGAGTTGCTAGAAATTTATATGCATACAATAAACATACATACATACATAGACATTACCAAGTGCTACTTAGACATCAAGAGTACAATGATTGAAAAATAGTTAAATTTGTATGGTTATCATAAGAGAAATTTATAAAATCGTGTTATAGGAAAACGGGAAGTAAGAAAAAAGAAAATTTACATTTTTCAAAAAACATTATTTTTTACCATTTGGTCTCCGCGGTTCTGACAAAGTTTTTATATATTATTTTTTTGACATCTCATCAAAGATGATATGAGATTTACGGGGCTGACGACCGTCATAGGCTGGTTTGAGTGATCGCTTTACACACGTGTAACATTCACCAATTCTACCCATTATTGACAATCACACTACTCAAATTCTTGGATGTTATATATATATATATATATATATATATATATATATATATATATATATATATATATATATATATATATATATATATATATATATATATATATATATATATATATATATATATATATATATATATATATATATATATATATATATATATATATATATATATATATATATATATATATATATATATATATATATATATATATATATATATATATATATATATATATATATATATATATATATATATATATATCTGCTTCTTTTCCCGCTAACATTCGCCTCATAAATTTGTTTTACCGTTCTTTCCTCACTCATTCGTTCTACATGTCCAAACCATCTCAACACACCTTTCTTAATTTTATCGATAATGCTTAACTCAGCTTTGCATTCCTTCCTTATTTCATTATTGTTGTAAATAAATTATTATATTTTGTAATTGGACTGTAATTGGTCTCCATCTGACACGGCAACATGGACGATGGGTATTGATGACTGTGATAACAAGAAACAACACCCATTGTTAAGATGCACTCCGCGAATTTTGCAAATACATAAACCTCCAGCGTATCGTCCATACGATATGCAAGCATATTATTGGCGTACGATATTGCATAGCATAAGTTCAAAATTTAATATGATAATTATAAATGATCTATTTAAGGCCCAGTATTCGTAACTTCGTCGTAAAGTCGTAACTTCATTTTCTCTAAATCCAGGTAACATTTTACATTTTTTATTGTTATCTTTAAACACCGTTTTGAATTGAAAAAATAAGCTTTTTTTTCGAAATAATTATATGGTTTTGAAAAGAAAAGAGTTGTTGAAAGGTAAGGAGTCAAAAGTATGTAAAAAAAAATTCTGTACATATTTTTGAAACAACAAAAAAATCCAATAAATGTACATTATTTTAAAAACAATCGGGCGTGAAGAGACGTGTGACCTCTCCAGTGGTCGGCCTGTGATTGAATTCTGTGTTTGCGAATATCCCTTTAAACTTAGATATTACATCTTACTTTCACGTTTTTCCGTTTTTCAACGTTTTTTCATAATACACTTCATAATACTTTACTACGTTTTTTCATAATACAAGTTCAATATTTGAAATAATAATTATTAATTATCCATTCAATTGAGTGAGGAAAGAACGGTTAAACAAATTTATGAGGCAAGTGTAGTTGGAAAAAGAAGCAGAGGAAGACCGAGGAAAACCTGGCACAATCAGGTATGTCAAATACTTGAAAGCGGCCGGGTCTGGAGTCGTAATAATCGTCGAGTATGTATGAGATGCATGAATGTAGAAGAGGCGAATAATGTTTGCAAAGACAGAGTGGTGTGGCGTTCGATTCTCTCTGCCTACCCCTGCGGGAAGCGGCGTGATGGTTAGTTAGTTTTTTAGTTTGAATTATCCATTTAAACTTAGATATCACATTTTACTGGAAAGTATCGTCCAAAAAATACAATACAGGCTTTATTATTAAAACGTTTTTTTATAGGTTTAAATTCAAGTGGTTCTGCCTTATCCGCAGAAGCTTGCTGCTGTTTGCATATTGCTTTCTTCAACTAATGCACAGCGCCTCTTGAGAAGCGATAAATTATATTATTATGATATCTTGATTTTCCACAGCGGAGAGCTTTGAACTACTTAACTATAATAGTTTGCCAGAGAAGCGCGTTATTATTCGTAACAAATATGTTTGATTAATTGAAATTTATAGGCAAATATTTAACCTTAATGTCATACAGCGCGAATTTTCGAAAACCCATAACCTTGTTCAAAATCAAATTCTATTTAAACATCGTAAACATGTATTAAAACACATAAAAACGGCTAAAAATCTTTATTTTTCTTCATTAAACTGAAAAATCTAAAATGCAGGACTGATCACCTTACCTTAATATAATTAATGTTTAAGTTAACACCGTATCGATTCGGTACGGTCCCCTAAGCACCATTTGGGTGCGAATAGGGGTTAAAGAAACCTAAGTCTGTGAATACCCAGACTTCCATACTCTTCTTCATCTATGTGGAGATGTCAAAAATGTGTACAAAACTCCCTAGATTTATGAACAAGTATTTTGACACACTCAAAATGTTGAACAATCACATTTATTTTGACAATACCTAAGAATCGAATCCCCAGATACAGAGTCGGAAAAAATTAACCTTAAAGTAACTAAATGGACAAAAATAGTAAAACTCGCGATAACTTATGACTTTAAATGAGGATATTATGGCATTTCAATCATAAATCCCAGTAACCATTAAAAAATCGTAACTCAACCCAATGAACATTACGCTCAACACGGAGAACTAAACCAACATTAATTTAGCAAACAGAGTCCATTAATTCGAGAATGTTTTCACGAAACAATGAATTATTAGTCCCGATACTGCTACCGTAATGTTCCACCAGCTCCATATTGCGGCTCACAGAAACAAAACTTTGGGTTTGGCTTTTGGCCCAATTCTCTGTTCAATACAACAACACGTTCAAATCGTAAATCCTACATCACCAAGAGACGCTAAGAAACCGCGATGCCATTCTTTAAACTTGAGAAAAGCGATATATTAAAAAGATTAAATATAGTTCACCTTTATTGTTGTACAGAGGACATACATAATCAAATATATTTAAATGAAATATCGTAGTCATACAGGAGAAAGTGACCAAGTGCATTTTTTTACAAAAACGTGATCATTGACTATTTGATATCTTACTAGCTTAATATTGCCCTGAAAGAAATCCCAAAGGATTTTAAACTTGGAAGTATGATATATTGATTTGTTAAAAATGACTAACTGCATTGATATTTATTTTTTTGCCAAGCAAAAGTGACTTAAATGGCCCTCCTGAACATTTTACGTTTTGTCAGTTGGTCATTTCTCCTGTACGATTACGATATGTGCAATTGGCTATTAGGCGCCCTAGGTGAATTTCATGCACAGATTTAAAAAAAAAATATATATATTTATTTCATAGATACATACATTTTTTTTAATTTATGTATTACGGTTCTTTAGGCATGGCCTGTGTTGAGCCGAAATATTTGCATGTTAATAAAAAAAATATTATTTTATTATTATTTGTTTTTTAATTGATTATTAGATTATATACATTACATACAAAAGATTCAATAAAAAAATACGGTATAAGGGTTTTACAATAAAATAATTACACCTGGACTTTAATTAATTCACTTTCTACCTTGTCCCTTCTAACGAGAAGCAACCATCGACGGACACTGTTCTTAAAGACTTAGAAGTACTTTGTTTATGCTGCATATAATTTTGTTTTTAAACTCGATTCACAATAAAATACTAAAAAATAACTGATTATTTCATTACCTTAATTTATTTCCAATAAGTGTGTTGACTGAATTTAAATATCTTACCTGAAACAAAAAGAAAAAAAACTTAATTAATATAATTGTATAGAAGATCATAATGATATTAATCTGATGATAAGTTATAACAGAATGTACACGATAAAGTAGGAATATTTTTTTATCATGTAAAGCATTTATTACAACAATAAAAGAACTACTCCAACAAACTACATCAGGTGGCTTTGTGGGTCTCCGCGAAAAATAGAAAAATAAACATTTTAAACGAAATTATAATCGTAAAACACTTTTTTATTTGTGAAAAATAAGAATCACTAACCATTATTCAACGGTTATCCCTTAATATATTATTTTTAATTAAAATAAACAATTCACCAATACTATAATATTATAATTAAAATGTAACTTTGTTTTTAAATCACTATAAATATTTTATTATAACTTAATTATAATGTCTACCGGTTTCGATATAAACTATAATATTATTTTATCAATGTAAAATCAAACATACGTATATGACACCCTAACAAGAAACCGACCTCAGTTTTTTTTAAATCGTGTTAGGCCTATATGATTAAAGTTACCATGGTTTATCAGTTCAGACTATACCATGGTTACTCTAATCGTAGAAAAACCCCTTATTATGTTGCCCTGATTAGATTTCGCACTCGAGACAGTTTTGCTTGTTAAAACAGCCAGAAAACTACGAACCAAAGTTCTACAGATATTTTCACTTGAACAGTAATGATTGCCAATAATGAATGATGATAAATACACAATTGTATAGTTTTACAGTTGAGGTTAACCGAAAAAGTTAAAAATGGAAATATAGCACATTCACAGGTATACAATTATGCTGTCAATAGCCATGAGAAAATACCACACGCAAAGTTATAGCATTGTCCCAATGACTCTTTATATGAGAGCTATATTAATATGGAATAAATAGGTGTGTATAGTCACGAAGAGCCTTGATTACCCTCTTCTTCGGTAAATAAGTTTTTGCATTTTTTTTTAAGGTTTGTTGTGATGGTTTGAACATGTGAATCAAATTAGTGAAGCATGGAGTCAGCAAATAAAGGATGAAAGTAAACTGAATGTAGTCGATATGCGATCTCTCAGACGAATATGCGGCAAAACTATGTATGATAGATGTTCGAATGATGAAATAAGGAAATAATGTAAGGTAAGCACTATCGATAAAATTAAGAAAGGTGTGTTGCGATGGGGAGATGTAAAAAACACACAAATTTATTAGGCGAATATGGTTGGTAATATAAGCAAAGAAAGACCAAGGAAAACTTGGCACTATCTAGTGTTTCAAATACTTGAAATTGGTCAGGTCAGGAGTCGGAATAATCGGCGGATATGTATGAGGAGATGGATGAATGTAGAATAGGTGAATATTGTTTGCAAAGACAGATTGGTGTGGTGTTATATTCTCTCTACCTACTCAGCAGGGAAGTGTGATGGTTAGTTAGTAAACATTTTTCTGACATTACCATACATTAGAAACATATGTAAATATGGATCGATACCTCTGGATATCAGACATCTAAATGACTCAAATTAAGTTGAAACGAAAAACTGATTAAAAAAATAATCGTGAACATAAGAAATGAATTGAATATTTTTTTGGTAAATGAAGTGTAGGTCTGGCTAAATATCGTGTCTGTTTCATACATGTTCAAAGCACAATAATAAAGCTTTTGATTATGATTAACAACATAACATTATTAAGTATAGTTACATAAGTACATTATTGCTCACAGCGCAGAATAAGAACGTCGATTTAACAATGAAGAATTACATCCTTAAATCTTCTACGCCAACGCAAATTATATTGTACTAGTATATTCAATCGCATAGGTTCATTCAGACTGAAATGGTCAACTGTTTAGCAGTTGTTATGAGATAATATTTATTTTTTTGATAACAATGAAGCGTTTACTTCAGATTTAATGCAAGAAATTAAATTATAATATAAATAATTTAATAGGGAAGGTATTAGGGAAGTAATTATTCAACCTGTTTCTATGTTTTTTTATTCATTCGAAAACTTATCTACATTTTTTCATCCATCAATTAATTAATTATTTCGGAGATATATTATATAATTTCGGAGAAAAAAAACGATTAAAATGGTTATGAATATTTTATATTTCTGAAATTGAAAGGTTGGGGTGCGTTTTCGAATACGTTCTCCTTTAACAAAAATGCCTCGTTTCAGATCTGCATGATAGTAATAAACAACACAGTAAGTACGAGAATGTACCATGCAAGGAGTTAAAGCGACGGTTGGGTTTGGATAACAAGATACGGAGTGGTCGATATCAAAGAGAAAATTGGAGATAGAATCAAAGTAGAGGAAATAATAAATATAGTAACCTGTCAACTGTCTACATCAGTACAAACAAGTTAATACAACTCTGTCTCGTTGGCCAAAACTAGATCTTGGAATTGTGTTGCAAGATGTTGGGAAATTTTCCCAGAATCATTGTTAGGGCGAGATTTACATGGACGTAAAGAGATAGATTTATTTTTCCTTTGTGCGAGAAAATTTCCTCTTGCGAAAGATAGGTTAGTCTTCCCAAAAGAGCGGATTAATGTTGTAATATATGTTACCTTGATTAGTCTGATGTAGTTTATGTTTTACATTTTTTGACATCTCAACGAAGATGAAAAAGATTATGGAAGTCAGGGCTTACAAGTAAAAGTGATTACTTTACATAGTTAATTTATTATTAGATTAAAACCAATATTTTTAGCTTTTCCACTTTTTTATTTGACCAGCGACCGGGTTTCGTCGTTACCGACATCATCAGACTGGGAACGACTACGACTACGACTGACCAGTCTGATGATGTCGGTAACGACGAAATGTTTCTTCGCAGTCTTCCCAAAACGTAGTCTTCCCAAAAGAGCGGATTAATGTTGTAATATATGTTACCTTGATTAGTCTGATGTAGTTTATGTTTTACATTTTTTGACATCTCAACGAAGATGAAAAAGAATATGGAAGTCAGGGCTTACAAGTAAAAGTGATTACTTTACATAGTTAATTTATTATTAGATTAAAACCAATATTTTTAGCTTTTCCACTTTTTTATTTGACCAGCGACCGGGTTTCGTCGTTACCGACATCATCAGACTGGGAACGAACGATTACGACTGACCAGTCTGATGATGTCGGTAACGACGAAACCCGGTCGCTGGTCAAATAAAAAAGTGGAAAAGCTAAAAATATTGGTTTTAATCTAATAATAAATTAAAAATGCAATTCCATCACGAAGTGTCAGTGGATAATATAAAAACTTTACATAGTGTAACATTCAACATTACCATGATTGACAACCACACTACCCAATTTAATTTAAACCCAGGATTGTGAACAATTATCTGGACATACTCGAAATGTTGTGGTTTATGTTTAATTATGAGATAAAACTAACATTAAAAAGAAAAATCTTCGATACATGTTTAAGTAACGCATAAGGAATTGCATAGTTAAATATATATTATTTATTGATTCGGAATTAACTTTGTGGAATGACATGATTATTTTAATTAAATTTAACACTTGAATAATCCACTGAATTGAGTTTTATTTTTATTTACGACTAGTTTCGAAAACGACAATTGTTTTCATATTCTGGTACAAATTAAAACTAAGGAATAAAAATATATTTAGGTGTATATATAGGTTAATAAATATAGGTAGGTAATATAAAATAAAACTCAATTCAGTGGATTATTCAAGTATTTAATTTAGTTAAATATATAATTGATAATAGCCAATGTTCCATAAAAATCATAACATACTTACGAGGAAACTAATAAGTTTTTAAAAAAAACATTGTGATTATAAAGAAATTGATGGATTACAATAATTACTCCATATTACATTGTGAAATTCAAGCCTTCTAAAATCAATTACCTAATGTACCAAAGATGCAGAACACGGAAGATTCTTTCAATTGAAGCATAAATATACCTTCCAAAAATTTGGGTAGTGTGGTTGTTAGTCATGCGTAGAATGATGAATGTTACGGAAATATGACATGATCATTTAAACCAGCCTATGATTAGTCGTAATGCCTTTAAATGCCTAGACTTATATATTCTTCTCCATCTATGTTGAGATATTAATTTAATAAAATCAATTTACTAAAAACTCTCTTTAATAGAACATTCACACGTGTATGCACAAAATAAGATTTTTTATTAATATAATGAGCACAATAATATATCACCGGAATTAAAATGTATATGACAGAGTTAAAATCAAAATCAGAAAAATTCATCAAAATCGAAAAATGATTTATTGATGCTAAAATAACGTTAACATAAAACATACAGTCCAAGATAAATAGTACGCTTTGAAACCATTTCCATATAACTTCATTTTCATATATAACGTAGTTAATAGTTCATAAAAGTTTTTTTCATGAATATTTTGGAGACTTCTTTACCGAAAAATTATAATTTTTAAAGTACATAAATTTTACTTCACGTATAGTTGAGAATCCTTTATTTTCGGATTTCTAAATTTGAATAATACATACAAAATAAGACAAAGACTAAATAATTTTCTCTCCGGTGAATAACACTTTTGCACTCATCTTGACCTTCTTTTGTTCTTACTAAACGCTTCACCACACCACCATCGTTACATCTTGCGGGTGAAAAGTCGTGTTGACGGAAATATAAGTCTTTGAACAGTAAAAATATAATTTTGCGAGAAGCGATGCTTTTTCTCTCTTCCAGCTGTTTAGCAAACCTTTCAGGTGCTTGCCATAATAAATGCTTTAATATACATTTTTGGCATCATAACATAAATGAAGACGAATATGGAAGTCTGGGTATTTACAGGGTTTAAGAGAAGCAAGTCCTGTAAATACCAAAACTTCCATATTCTTCTTCATCTATGTTGAGTTGTCAAAAATATAAAACAACTCCTAAGTAGAGAAACCCAGATTTGTGAACAAGTATTTAGACAAACTCAAAATGTTGCTTTAATATACGACCATAAACGAACTTTGTTGTTACATATTTCAAAATGAAACATACGAATCGAAAAACCTCAGTTACTGTTATCTAAGGACAAAATATGAGACGTGTCTTGTTCTAATATGAGTTTTTGTCAATAATGATTATTTACTGATATTACTTACTTGGTTAGATTACTTTTTTTAATGTTTAACTTTGGAAACATGATTAGGTTTTGCCGTAACTGACATCATCGGACAGTTAGTATTGCAAATTTTTACTTGAACGTATTATTCAGGTAGGAAGGAGACAAGGACCAAAAAAATATATATTAAAAAAAATATAGGTATAAATTCAAAACGAATAACTGAAATCGAATCAGTACACCATCGATACCAGAATAATTTGAACGATTTTAATAAAATATAATTGTAAAAGGGGATGTAAGTAGAGGGTTAAACATAACATAATCACTCCAACCACCCGGTTGCAATAACTTGACTTTTCAGCGCACCATGAAAAGCACACTGGATTTTTGGTGAAAATCTGGAGATAAGTAACACGTTGAAATAAGTGAAAAACTGTCTGATGGAAGTTATTTTTGTATAATGTGGGAAGACCCATAAGCGCTGCTGACGATGAACAAACTAATACATTCGTAAATATGTACATTTTATGTATTTACATTTTACGTCATAAACAACGGTTTGATTTTATTACCGAAATAAAAATGCAAATATAAAAATTAGTTCGCCTCCGTAGTGTAACGGTCATCACGCTAGCTTACCGTGCTCAATGCCCGGTCCCGAGTTCGATTCCCAAGGAGGAGTTAAATAAACGTAAGAGATTTTTCTCTAATATTTATTCAATATTGCCCTGGACTGGTACCTGAAGCGGAGGGCTGATTGATCATTTTTCCTTCATTGTTAACGATCAAGTTAACACTGCGTTTAAAAGATGCAGTGCTTTATGCACCATCGGGAGTGGATAGGGGTTTAATTTTTATAAATGCAGTTATTTTTTTATTTTACAACAGTATTATTTTATTTTACTTTTAATGACCGTATTAATAACAAAAAATTCGCCTCAAGGGTGTAATGACGATAACATTTAGTGTCCATGTATCGTCTTTGTTTTGATTCCCGATTATGGTGACATAAAAATTAGTGTCTTTTCACATAAGGTAAGCCACCTTCACGTCATGCTCCTATGAAATTAATGATCAGTTTAAATTGCATAGGTATGCCCATTCATTAAAGTAATGCGTTGAGAGATAGAGCTACAATACAGTCATTACAATCGTCAAAATAATATTCTGAAATAATCAGTAAAATATAGAGGATAAATGTGTAATGTGTTTAAAGAATTTACCGTCTTTACTTAATTTAATTTCAGTTCCCAAAAAATGTTTGCTAACAAAGATAAAAAGAATTATGCAAATACTGTTTAATTATAAGATATTTAGATTTCTGACGCTTTTAAATAAACCTCTTTTGTACATGTTTCTCAATGTACGTTAAATTTTAGCAATATCTTTTAGCAACAGTTTTTCAAAATTAAATATTTAATATCCGAGGGTAAAATTTAGAAATTGTTCACAATAAAAAATCATCTAAAATTATGGCTTTGAAAACCAAATGTAGTGTCCTACGAAGCACTGTATGTATATAATGGACGAAGAAGAAAGTAATGTAAAAGTAAGAATGTCTCGATTTATGTCAGTAACAAAAAGTTTTTTTTTGTCAAATTGTATGTCTCCTTAATGTCAAGTTGTTATATGAGTATTGAAAGCTGTCCCACCGCATGCCCAGATCTGATACAGAAGCATCTAGGCTTCCTGACAGATCTGCTCTTGCTAAGCAATTTTTTAATTTTTTTTTTTTAACTAAGTTGCAAAATTTATTGAAAAAGTGAAACAACATAAAATTGTATCCCGATTTTACTATGAATTTACATTTAAAAGCTTTCAATATACCTGTCACTGCCAATCTAAATAATACAAGGCTGTAAGTCCATCACCAAATTTTCTAGAAGTTTTCAGTGTTATATGAGTAATCCACTTGCAAACCAGGTTATGTTAAAAAAGTTTTTTAGTCAGTGGCGGCAATAGATAGAAGATTAAATCTTCTACCGATTGCCGTCATTGGGTAAAAAACTTAATTTTTTAACATAACGTGGTTTGCAAGTGGACTACTCATATAAGGGACAGCGAGGCACTCCCACTTTATATAACACGCTCCCTGGTGTAGTGTGACGTCACAGGGTTTGAGTGATTCCAATTATCGCCAGTCCGATTGAATTAAGTGCACTAACTTGTTGCGTGTCCTCGGACACCATCAGCAACGTGGGACTGTGTGACTAACGCTGAAGAGGAGGTAAAAGTCAGGAATATATACTATAATTTTATGGTAAATCATTAAAAAAAAGTTAATTCAATCTAACAAAACGAATACACCCTCTGCTGAAATATAAGAGATAATTACTGAAGAAGATTGATAAATATGATAGTAGAATAACGCATAAAATTTCATTATGAACCCATTTTTAGGATCGACGGATTTAACCGTTTGAAACGGGCTGATATAAGTTTCATTCAAGGACATTAATTATAAAGCGTTTCCTAACAATTTAACTACATAGTTCAGAAGCAACGTTAAAGTTATCTACACTACGTAGTTATGTGTTATCTATCCAAAAATTGATATAAATAGTTTAAAAAATTGGCATTGATCTATTATATGAACACTTAACGAGTGATTGAAATATTAATTTATATACTTATGATAGATTTTACCACAAAATGACTGCCGAATTAATTAATGAGTAATTTATCATTAAAATCAATTTCGTTTGATTTTGATATAGAAAAAAATACATGAATAATATAATAACACAGAAAGTTGACTTAAATTCACTTTTTTTTTAAATATATATTTGCGAATCTGGATCATTTCACCCAATAAAACATCTGTAGTTCGTTCCCAATATATTATTTTCAAAATATGATATAAAGCACAAACATTACTAATAATACGATAGTAAAATGCAGAAAACACACGGAAACGTCTTATTGACTAATAAAAATAGCAATAAATATAATAAGTATCTTTATTTCGATCAACGAACCATCAAAATTCTAAATAATATAGCTCGTACCTACTCTATTTAGATTTCCGCCGATTTATATAATTTCACACACAGAATTAGAAATGATTTTGATATTACCTATTTACAACGCTAAAATTTCTCGCAATTCGATCTCATTTTTTATTGGTTGCATGTCGAATAGTTGTGCATGCTCACCCAACCACGGCATTTCAGATTTATATAGCGTAAAATATCTTACAACTTCAGTTTATCTATAGACCGAATACGCAAAATAGGTGTAATCATTATTTTAAATGAAAAATGCAGACTCTTAATGCTGTTTGTGATAAGTTCTTTAGTATGTAAGAAGACCCGAAAAGTAAAAACAGTTTCAAACGAAAACTAGTTTTCAAGAACACAGCATACATGCATACCAGCTTTCGGTGAAAAAAGTATCAAGAAAAATGTGGGACGATACAATATTTAAATAATAAATGTAATAACAGTAATTACGAGTGAACCCTCTTTGATTTTATCGCACCGTTATTACATACAAAATTATGCAATTTTTTTCCTTTCATTTACAATTTGCATGTAAAAAACAAGCGACTTTTAAAAAATATAAGCAAAAAACACACGTATGGTTGAATGGATAGTAAATTATCTGCGGTGAATGTACCTTCACCGCAAGAACTCCTCGGACACAATAACAAATCATTAAACTTCTAAAAAACGTAATTGCAAACCTTTATTCTTCCGTGGCCCGCGAATAGAGGACCAAATGTAGTGCTTTCTTAATTTTTCCGTATCACTTCCGTATATATTGAGATCGCTCGTATACTTTGTAGGCAGGGTTGATTTCTTCTTAGCCCCGCCATTATTGTTACTATCCCCGTGGAAGAGTGACACGAACCGATTTAACGGACTCATCATTAAACAATTTCCATCACAAATTACTATAAAGAGATCCGCGCACTACTTTCGGGAATAATTCCAAACGCCGTATTCCATACGGCATCGCGTTTTACGACTGAATTATTGCCATACCGCGAGTAGCTACTGTCTTCATTATTATTCGCTTTAAATTCATCAGCCTCGCGGGACACATTCGAATTGAGAACGGCGGGAAATATTTGACATGTCGCCGGCAAGATGGCGGACGTGCTCTAGGCGACGAGCTAAGATAAGAACTGAGCGATTTAAACTTGAGCGAATCGTAATTTTTCCACAATAACAGTATCACGTTGAAATTGCTACCTCGCCGTTAACTTTCTTTTCGGTCGACTTTCGTTCATTGCGGCGGAGTATAATGTAATATGGCCGTGGCCGGCGAGCGAACGGTCGAAAGTGCCATACTGAGGAGTGTGGAGGCTTCTCTCACATTTGAAAGTGGAAATACATGTACCGTAACAAGGCTTTTGACAAAATACGTAATATGATTTTCAGTCACTGTGTGATTTATGTTATTTTTTTGCGGGGAGTACATATTTCAAACTTAACTCCTTATCATATAACCTTTACTACAACAATATACGTATTACCAAAAGGTCTGTGCGAAAAAAAATGGTCATAACTTTTTTCTATCATTTTCTGAAAAAACAGATCGATAACCGGTTTTAAAATGCCAAAGTCATCAGAAATGAAACTTCAAATTATCAATATTACGAAGTTAACGGTTACAATACCTTGGAATTTCTTGGTTACTATATATATATATATATATATATATATATATATATATATATATATATATATATATATATATATATATATATATATTTATATATATATGTATATATATATATATATATATATATATATATATATATATATATATATATATATATATATATATATATATATATATATATATTTATATAAAAATATTAAGTGGGAGGAAAAGGAATTTCATAATACATTATCATCAATTCTATAGAGAAAGTTATCACATTTATTTAATTGGCCATTGTGCATCTGAAGACATTAATTGGGGTCCACGAATTAAATAAATTAGTTCCAAATTATTTAATTACGTAAAAATAATTAAAAAAATAGCAAAATGTTGAATATTATTCAATGAGTTCGAAAATCTAATGCAATATATACTAAAAATTAAACAATACATACCAATTAACTTTGTAAAAATTGTGGGAAGGGATGTAAGCAGGTACCTATTATTTTTTTAATTATTTTTTTCCCGTAAAGATATTAAAATATAAGATTGATAATTTTTTAAAGTGAAAATATGTGTTCTTATTCTATACCAAATTATTTCAAAATCATATTTTTATCGTAAACTTAAAGGGTTGTTATAAAAATTAGGAATCAAGTTGTGGTAGAGTGTGCTTGAACCTCTCACTCCACTACCTGAATATAAGTTGAAACCGTTTGGAATTTAGGTTACATTTAATATATTGAAATCATCCTAGGAAGCTGCTCATACAAATTATACCATAATTATATACCTCTTGTAAACAAAAGAATTCTAAATAGGAGGAATAAAACTGCATAGTTTTAAAATTTGCCTTTCATGTATTTTTACCTGATTACTAACTCATCCATAATTATATATACTTGACAAAAATATCTAAATATCTAAATATAAAAATATCTTACTTTTTACCCTCTCCAGTATTTTTTTTAACAAGTGGCATATGACACACGATTAAAATATAATTACGAGTATATCAACAACAACAAAACATTAACAATATTTTGAGTGTATTTGATTAATTTTACGTAAATAATGGTATCAACCCCACAAAAGGTGGTATTTGAAATCATTAATGATAAATATTCCAATACAGGCGATAAATATTATTGAAATATTGACATATCATTATTGAAAATTCAAAAGATAGATGGCAGCACTGAGCGTAAGTGAAATGTGAATCGTTCTGTCAAATGAGACACATGTTCAATAATGCATGGAATGGGGAATGTTACAAAGTGATCACTTTAACCAGTAAACCATAGCCATACGCCCTGTAATACCTAAGACTTCCACATTCCTATTTGAATGCCTTCTTCGTTTCATTTGAAATATCAGTAAAAATACTAAAATTACTTACAATCAATATTGTGCAATCAGTAATAAATGATTTTTTCGTGAATTTGTAACAATTCGATTATTATTTAAATATTTTTTGCTGTTGTTTTTGAACGATATTATAACATAGAAATTTTAAAATCCGATTTTACCATTGAAACGTTGCCACGTTGGTAAACGAATTCCATTCGCATTCTCTCGAGAGATTCTCATCTTTTTGCGTACAACTTGTATAACAACCAGAGCGGACAGAATTGAAAATGTATCACTTCGGAGCACATTACCCAATTACATGGCATTTACGGCAATTAGCACAAAGTAGGCACTGGATTCAAGATAATGGACGAGATTAAGAAAGAGAGCTGTTAAAAGCCTAAATGAAGGCATTGATAAATGAGATTTTCATGGTCGACATCGCACGACATTATTGATAAGACGATTTTCAGACCCGACTCAAAAAATATTAAATACCAAGCCAGTATCAACTTATGGTATGTTAATATGTCAGTGTCGGCAAAACATATCAACCATTGTCTCTTAACTTGACTATATCTTCGTTTCTTCTCAAAATGTTTTTTTTACTTATTAAGCAGATATTTATTTTATATTTACTTCTAGGCAGATATTTATTTTTGACGTCTATAAATAACGTTACAAAAAATCCTTGTATATTTTTAGTGTGATCATAATTCTCGCAGTTAAGGCCCAGTTTTCGTTAAGTCGCAACATAATTTTCTCTCAATCCAGGTAACATTTTACGTAATTGATTTTTTTCTTAGAACACTGTTTTCGCATTGAAAAAACAGGGTTTTCTTAGAAATAATTATATGGGTTTGAAAAAAAAAGAGTTAGTGAAAGGTAAGGTGTTTAAAAAATCTATCTTAGATATTATCTCTTTGTCAGAAATCGTTTTAAAAAATTGATATCTTATAAAAACTAACCCACTATTAAAAATAAAACGTTTACGTTCAAAAGCTTTATTTACATTAAATTTTGTAGACGAACCATTTAAAATTCATTAAAAAATACTCTCAATACAAAATTAAAATAAAGACACTTTAGAATCATTTTAGTTAAGATTTTAAAACGATTTGTGTGCCATTTGTTTATATGAATTTTTATTTATGTAAAACTTTTCGTCTGAATTTGGCCTTACATCTTGGAAATGGAGTTCGTGACAGTAAAAATATGTTTCAACTTACGATTTTATACATATTACGCTATTTCTTAACGTATGAAACATTACAAAATGTACTAATATAAATTGTTAATACTCTAAATGTATGAGAATTCATTACAAAATATGTCCATGGGCGGAGAATTTTTTAAAATAAAAAGCATACATTTTGTAAATTCAATGTAACATAAAGCATTCAAACAGTTTTAATAAAATTTAAAACGTTTATTTCTTATCGTATTAAAAACCTTTCGAAAAATCCAGAACTCTTTCAAATACTGAGTCGAATTGTAGAAAGATTTGTCGAATTGTCGAACCAGAATTGACAGCTATCCCTCAACAGTAAAAATGCGTCGGAAAATTTGTAGATATTTAGTGAAAATATGTTTTTGATAATAAAAATCGCCTAAACATAACCAATAATTTAACCAAAGTTTGATTACGCGGAATCCGAAGTTTACCGAACACGCAGATACGCGTTCCCGACTCTAATGTGTTAACCACTTTTTATAGCCACCTTTGATAATAATCCACCAGACAAATTTGTAAAATTAAAAAAGAGCAGCAATATAAATGAAATATGAAAGGTAATTAAAATATCACTCTTAAATAACCATAATATTCCACCAAACAAACCATTTTAAGTACATTGTTGCTTAATTTTTAGCCTTTAATTTGGTTATGTAGTATTTGCACAAATTAGAACATTTTTTCGACTGAAAAAAAAAATTTTTATGAACAATTACGATCTAAAAACATAATAAATAAAGAAAATTGTAAATCTTGTTCCCACTAAACAAAGCGTTTCGGTTGATATTGTTAAGCATTTCATTACGACCAATAAAAAGTTATTTTTTGATACCACTAAAATTTTGCTGTCTTACCTTTGTAAAAGCAGTAAATTGTACAGCTATTATGAATGTTAATTATTGCTCGTTGCGTATTATCAAAGAAGTGTGAATTTACAGTGTACGGATATTACGTGATATTAAAGTATGAAGTAATTAAAAATATAATTATGATGTTCTTAGGTGTCATAAATTTTATTTTAAAACTATTAATACAAATAAATTCTCAATTTACTTAAAGTAAACATATTTTTACAGTCATATGGTAAAATTTACATTTCGAAGAAATGCATTTAAATAAAAGGTTAAACATAAATATGTTACTACATATATGGAATGTACATTTGTACATATAAAGGTGTGTCTGGCGTGACGGTCTACATTTAGACGAAATATTTTTTGAGAAATAAAATCCGCACTTTTCTTCTTTGTAATACTTATCGAAAAAGATGTTTATCCTTTGCAGCTCATTTTTTATTAAAATTATAAATGTTAATTCTGCCACCAGACTCCCTATATTACGAGTTTATTGTATTGATTCACAGTGCGTACTACCGAATGCAAAACTTGCATGTAAAAAAATATACGTACGAGTAACAAATTTAATAATAAATAAATAAATAAAATTATTAGATTTATCAAAAACTCCCATTCTCTTAGTTATTGTTCATAAAGCTTTTAATTGTTCATAATACTTCATTAAAACTAGCCGAAACCGTTGATAATACAAATAGCTTTCCAAACATTTTTATCCGTCATTATATTTTCATCAATCGACAGTTTTATAATCATAACAATGTTTATAATTACTTGGTTTTTTATACTGCAACTTCATATTATAATTTTTATTGTACAAGCACTATGTGCCCGCTCTTTTTAAAAAGCTGCATAGATTACTAACCTTGACTGGTGTCACTAGTCAGTTTTTAGTTGGATGGAATACATTGCTTTATAAATATAAAAGCTCAGAAATGTACATTTATTCAGAGCAAGTTTATTAACTAAAAATAAAATAATTTAATAAGAGTTAACATTTTTATTTAAAGCTCAAATGGTAAATACCACAATTTATAAAAAATCTTTTATGACACGTATTTCGATGCATTCCGCATCATTTGCGAGTCCAAGAAAAACCTTATTAAAAATAGAAAGGTTTCACCACTAAATGACTGCCGAATCAATTAATGAGAAAAGTTAACAGACCACAAAAAGTATATATTGAAATATCCTGCCTGCTTAACTTCATAAAGTTAAGTTTTTTCATATTTTTTAAAATGTATTTATTACTATTTATGTGTAAATAGATTAAGACATTTTGTGTCGGAAATTTATTATTTTTTACTACATGTGTAGATTTATCAGTAAACTGTTGACCGGAGGTTCAAGTGGCCATTTTGTTTAATGGGAGAAAAGCTAATACAGCATTACGCGATCTCCAATCAAAAGAGGTTAATATGTAAACTAAAAGCAAAATAAATCAACTCATGCCACTCGAAACGCGTCTGGGACTGCGTGAGGTGAAATTTTGTAACATAATAATTTATGGATAGAAAACTTTTAAGATAATAATGTACATTTGTTTATTTAGGTACACATGACCCGAGGCAAGAAAGCAAGAGGACATACGGCTATGTCGGTACACGCATAGTAATGTGGGATAATAATACGTTTTAAAGATCACTTCTGAAAATAACGGGTATCTAATACATGCATTAACCAAAAAAGTTATAAGATAATCATTTAAAAATAAAATCACGGTATATTATAATTCGAAAGCCAAAACGGTCAACGAACACAATTTATTATGTAACTGCTGTTAGAAAACAATCAAATACACATTTACAAAGTTTAGGGCTTACTAGCTAATTATTGTATATAAGTAAATACCATATTTTAAGGTGCATTCGAATAGCTTTTTAACACGTGTGTAGAGTCAGTTCAAGGGTGGTTTATTTATTTATTTACAAGTATCCCCTTGAAATTTGTTCATTTTCCTGAACTAGGAATTTCATTTATATATCTTTAAAATAATGAAGAAAATTAAAAATTTCGGACTTAAAAGTTCATTCAAATCAGTTCTATTAAATAATATCTGCACATATATAAATAACAATAGGTTTTTGTTGTTGTTTGTTTGAAAATAACATTTTTTTCATCATTATATTTAATGCCTTTTTAAAACACGTTTTACAAATAAAAACACTAAAAACATTAGAAACAACGGCGTTGGTGTAAAAATGAGTATTATGATACAAACCACTAAATAAAAAAAATCTGACACGTATTACGGATATAATAATAATAATAATAAAACCCTTATCCGCACCCCAATGGTGCATAGGGCACTGCGTCATATAAACGCAGTGTTATCTTGATCGTTTTACACATGAAGGAAAGGTGATCAGCCCTCCGCTTCAGGTACCAGTCTAGGGTAATATTAAATAAATATTACAGTGAAAAAAACACTTATATTTATTTTACCCCCCCTGGGAATCGAATCCGGGACCATTACACTACGTATATAACATAAATATATATATATATATATATATATATATATATATATATATATATATATATATATATATATATATATATAAATATATATATATATATATATATATATATATATATATATATACATATATATATATATATATATATATATATATATATATATATATATATATATATATATATATATATATATATATTAAAGGAACAAATCTTGACTATTAATCCATTTTTGGTTTGTTGGAATATAATGTTTTATAGCAATAAGGCCGGCAATGTACATAATCCTGTAAAAGAAGTTAAATAAATACATTACACAATTTTCAAAAAGGTATTTTAACGAAGCTTAAATGCTATAGGTTGGTAGAACCGGTTGTAAAGAAAAGGAAAGGAAAAAAAGACATTATTTTTTACAATTTTACATCATTTCTGATTGGTCATTTAATCATGAAATCGAAAAAAAACATGAAAATGAAATCCATATTAGTGATTTTCGTTTAACTGAGTTAACATACGCAATTTATAAATAGGTAATTACATATTTCACAAACTTTTGCTAATGAGGTAATGAGTTTGAACAAGATTATAATTACGTGAGTTCGCCACACTGAAAAATTTAATTAACTATGTAACAAGCTCTGATTATAAAACTGATATCTCTATAACAATAATGAAGTGCTATTACAGCCTCTCACCTTTATCTCAAACGTCAGATTTCTCCAACAAGGAAAACCCGCTGAGATTATCCGACAGCCCGTGAGAAAATAAAGAATTTTATGAGAAAATCAGGCCAATAATGAAAAGCATTCTAATAACAATTTATTGCACAAAATTCATGGAGTTTCTTTTGATCGGATTGGATTTGTAAAATTTATACCAAGAATGTGAGAATGCTGCGATCTCAATAAATAAAACTGAAATAAATAGATTGTTAATACTGTGCAATAAATTATTTAATAATTTCAAGTCACTTTGTGGTAAAATCTATCCATTTTTTGTTTAAGTTTTACATTGTAAATACCACTATTTCTTATCTATACCACTATATCTCTTCAACCTTCAAAGTCCCAAGGACCCAACTCAAAAATTTAAAACTAGCTTCAAATACGGTGTTTGAAATGATGCGGAATGCATCGAAACACATGACACAGTAGATTTTAAGAAATAGTGGTAAATATTGGTTTTACTAAGTAAATCTTAAATTTAAAAAATATTTAATTGTTGTGTAAAAATTATAATTTTGTCAAATAAAGCACTAAAGGTCAATGTCCCTCGTACTATATACATAAATAATTTTATATTTATTGTATTTGTTTTGTAATGATTCCAAAATGAATGGTTTGTACGCAACCGCTTTTTGAAGCCGTAGAGGATAAATTGCATAATTGTTATACATCAAGAATAAAAAAGAAAGTATATAAAATAATGATAAATTAATTATTTACATATGCATTTTGCCCTTTATAAAAACAAAATGGGCAGTCACTCAGTGTAAGGATGTTGCTGCCAGGTTAAGTTAAATTTTTAAGTAGGGGACTACTTAAAAATTTAAATATTTTTGGTGTTCATATTTAAACACCTAAAAAATGTTTATTTTCATAATATAACAACAGTGATTATGCGGTTTCAGAAGTAGACATCTGTAATTAAAGTACTGAATTATGAAAAACTGAATACAATCGCCTAGTAAAATGGTTGGCAACTTGAAAAATCATTTTCTTCTAAAAATATCTTACAAACTCGAATGTAAAATATAATTTCATTGCCGGTTAAATACACAGATGGCGCTGTTACACGTCATATCGTAGGAGTTAAAACATGAATGTAATTTCAACCACACAGTACAAAGGGTAAATGTCTGTGTAAACGTTTAAAAAGGCAAACAGCACAAAGACATTGACCTTTTCTTGAAGTAAATAAGTCAAACATGAGGAACAGTTTCCAAGACGCGATAACTACGTAAGAAAAGTTTCCCGTTTTCACCGGTAGATGGCAAACTTCATTGATTAGGTGGAATACGAATCAACATGACTGTAAAGGAAATATGTATGTACTTAATTGGTTTTATACAGTCACATTTGTTAATATTTGGCCGGGTAAATAATTCTCCATATAAAAAAATTACAAATCCTCATACAGGCGCCGTTGCGCAGTTGAGTGGACGCCCGATTGCGAAACCGGCGTCGCAGGTTCGTTCCCGCTCATTGCAAAATTAATTGCAACTGGCGTAATAATCGACCCATTGCAGATAAGTCTCTGAAATTAACACTTTGCTGGTTATTCCTTAAAAAATACAATACTCTCACCCAGTTGTAATCTCCTTACATTCATAGTTTTAGACTAAGCCAAGAACGACTGTAATTTAGAAGAAGATTTATTTTTGTGGTTTGGAGATTTTATTAATAGGTCATATATTAGTAGGATTGGTGAATATAGATAAAAGGGAAGCGATTTTTTTCTTTCGGAAAACTTGGCACAATCAGGTATGTCAAATACTTGAAAGCGGCCGGGTCAGGAGTCGTAATAATCGTCGGGTATGTTTGAGGAGATGCATGAATGTGGAAGAGGCGAAGAATGTTTGCAAATACAGAGTGGTGTAGCGTTTGATTCTCTATGCCTACCCCTGCGGGGAAGCGGCGTGATGGTTGGTTAGTTAGCTATTATTTCTTAAGAAAAATCACAACCGGTTAGTATAGGTCCGAATTTTATTTTCAATGAGTATGTTCATTTAATGTGAGTCGTGTTTTTTTGCCATCTGATTTCTTTTATTATTTTTTGACATCTCATCAAAGATGAAGAAGAATATGGAAGTCTAGGCATTTACGGGGCTGACGACCGTCGTAGGCTGGTTTAACAAAAATAAAATATGAACAAAAATGTTTATGAAAAATAACTCCTATAATTGGAGATAATCCAGATTTGTGAACAAGTATTTGGACACACTCAAAATGTTATATCTGATTTATTTGTCATATACATTGTACATGAAACATACAGATTACATTTAATTCGTTGATTAAAATGTCACATTAGATACTGATTCAAATTAATATACGAAATAGAATAACACATAAAACGTTCAAAGGTTTTTTTTTCTAACGAAAAGAAATAAAAATACATGTCATAATATGGATTATATTCAATATTGATACTGATACGTTATTATATACGAGTAGTACCCCGTCAATTTACGTGAAAGGTCAAGAAAAGTCCGAATTCCCGGTAACCTAGTAAGTGCCTAATGATGTAATGATACATAAACGGGAAAATTTTCTTCCGGAGACCATAGACAACATCGCGTGCTGAGAATTAGTATGGTAGGTACCCGATATTTCCGAATAATCGGACATGCAATCTGAACACACGTAGGTAATTAATTTACACGCCTGACTTTGCTGTGAACCTGTAATGCATTATTACGCTGTTATTGGAAGATGACAAGTGTTGCCAGCTTCAAATTTTGAATACTCACCGATCAGTATTTAAAATCGCTTCTAAAAGTTGTTTGCATATAATTAGTAAAAAAAAAATAACGGGAGCAAGAATAGACCTTCTTCAATCATCAAACCCTTATCCGCACCCGATGTTGCATAGGGCACTGCATCATATAAACGCAGTGTTATCTTAATAGTTAACACATGAAGGAATGGTGTTCAGCCCTCCGCTTGAGGCACCAGTCCAGGGTAATATTGAATTAATAAAGTGCGAAATAACTTATATTTCTTTGACCCCCCTCCTGGGAATCGAACCCTGCTAACTGTGTAGACCATTACACTACGGAGACGGACAAAAATATTCCTAGAAACATCAAACCCGTTTACCTTTAAATGCCATTTTAGAGAAACAATAGTCTATTAGGGATGTTTTATTATTATTTATTACGTACTTAAAACTTACAACACGTGTTGACAGTTTCATATAAAACGGTCTCCTATATTATTAAATTATCAAGTATCTGCAAAGCAATCTATCATGGCGCAAAAACGCTACCAATTTAGAGCGCATAATTAAATTACAAAATTCACAATGGCCCCGGGCGTGGCGAACATGAGATAGATAATTTGATGTACATACTCGCATACAATACGTGGTATAGATGTACCAAGTACCCTCTCCAAGTTTGGCGATTATCTGCAATGGTCGCGCCCAAAAATCCAATATTATCTACACAATGCGGCATTACATCAGCAGATTAAATGGCGATTTGCAACCAGCCACGAGTAGGTACCTACCGAACCTACTTATGTGTGTGTGTCCAAATACTCGTTCACAAAATCTGGATTATTATTTGGACACACTCAAAATGTTGTAAATGAATTAACAGGTCAAATTATATGCTAAAATAATAAAAATGAAAATGATATTTTCTGGCGGTTCTCATGTGTGTGATTATAATCCAGGATTCGAATCTCACATATTATTAAAAGAGTTTCTGGTCAATATAAAAGCTTCTTTTCATCTCACCAATAGATGTCTCTAGTGAAGCTGTAAGGATTGAAGAATAACGTTTCGAAATTGGGTCATATATAAAAAAAACTTCCAAGAATTTGAGTAGTGTGGTTGTCAATAATGGGTAGAATTGGTGAATGTTACACTTAAACCAGCCTATGATGGTCGTAAGCCCCGTAAATGCTCAGACTTCCATATTCTTCTTCATCTTTGATGAGATGTCAAAAAATAATAATACTGTGTATTTTCAAGTGTCTAGGTATTTAGCAGAAGGGAGAAAATCAGTGCTTTCTGTATATATTATTAAGTACAAGCCGTTAGCAAGTTTGAAAACGTTTGAATACCATTGTTTGGTAAACCATACTACTTAAATGAATAAGTATAGTATTTTTAAATACATTTTTCATGAAAAATATTTATAATTTACTTATTAGAAAAAGAACATTATAGAATAGCTGAATATATTCGGATGTGACCTACATACTTTATGAATATCTATACAGATATTTCGGCATATTTACCAAATAACTCCACGTGAATAGTCAGTGAATAAAATATATCAATCAATAAACGTCTTTGCTTTTAATATTATTAACAACTGTTTTGTTGGATATTGATCGTATTATGTTATGACAGATGTATATAAATTTTAACAGCTGCTGAAAAATAATATAAAAAAAGAATGCGGTGTAAAGGTATTGGTAAGACTTTCCGTACAAATAAATTTACATACAAAAACCCATTTCTATGGTAAAATTGTAAAAAATCATATTTAAAACCTTCACTATACCTTACACGTAATTATCATTCTAATATGATACACTATGTACTTAAATTATTTTTTCCGAAAATTTAAATAAAATCATGTTTTTCAACTCCTGACTGGTCGTTTATATATATATATTATATATATATATATATATATATATATATATATATATATATATATATATATATATATATATATATATATATATATATATATATATATATATATATATATATATATTCACGGACACCCATCAAGCCACCTTATGTGTCTAGTAAAAAATATAAAATACAGTTCCACCAAGAAATATCAGAACAAAACTGAAATCTAATAATAGAGTAATTACTTATATTAATAAGTATGTATTTACTCAACATCATAATATAATTGCACTCATTTATCTATTATTCTTACTTCAGCAACGAAAGTATTCAAAAATATTGTTTCATTTGATACTCATGAAGGTATGTTCGCCATATTTCAAGTAAGTACCGACAAATCAATACTCGGAAAGCTGTCTCGGAAACCAGCGAATGATGGATTACCGCATAATTTCCCATTGTGTCTTGACAATTCCAAAGAAAACAAACATGTCTACAAAACCATTGATATTTTTTTAGAATTGAAGCAACAGCAGCATAATTAAAACCTTTCCAAAGGTCACGGCCGAGTGACGAATACAGAAGCCAAGATTAAAAATTGTAATAATTAAAACGAAAAAGCATTTATTAGCATGAAGACAATGCCATTTATAATACAATCGGGTGCTCGTAGGTTCAGGGTAAAATATGTATAACATTATAACTAACTAACTAACCATCACGCCACTTCTCCGCAGGGTTGGGCAGAGAGAATAGAACGTCTCACCAATCTATATTTGCAACATAAATAATTTAATAATTAAAATGTAACTTTGTTTTTAAATCACTATAAATACTTTATTATAACTTAATTATAATGTCTCCTGGTTTCGAAGCTAACCGCATCTTTATCAATACTAGAAGAGTATTAATCAGTCGTGATTAAGAAGCGGTTAGCTTCGAAACCGGCAGACATTAAAATTAAGTTAAGAAAATCACAAAGTTAGTGCTTCAAATTTAAATTATTTAAGTAATTTAACTAAGTAAAGTTTCACTTACGTCACCCGTATCCCATCAAACATATGCTACTCATATTCAGTGAATTTGGAGTGCAGAGCTGATCACCCTCCATTCATAATTTTACAATCGAGTTAACATAGTGTCCATTCCATGAAATGCTAACTAACAAACCATCACTTTCAAGTATTTGAAATACTTGACCATGCCAAGTATTCCTTGGCTTTCTTCTGCTTTTACTACTAACCATATTCGCCTTATAAATTATGAATTGATGTATGATAGATGTTCGAATGGCGATATAAGGAAAGAATGGAAACCTAAAATAAGCATCATTGATAAAATTAAGCGAGCAGCATTTACTTGTCAGTCGATTATATAACTTATTTTTAAAACATTTTATTTTCATTGCAAAAACTGTGTTTTAAGAAAAAAATCAATTACGTATTTAGAGAAAATTAAATTGCGACTTTACTAATACTGGGCCTGAAGAAGGAAGGCGTGTTGAGATGATTTGAGCATATGAATCGAATGAGTGGAGAAATGGTAGTAAAACAAATTTATATAATATACTCGTAATATTATGAAGATATTTAAATATTTTATTTATTGTTTCGGCATTAACTTTGTGGTAAGACATGTTACAATGATTAAAGAAAACACTTCGTTTTTTACCACTTGAGTTTTATTATAGACTACATGTTTCAGAAGTTAAACTTCCATCATTCAGGTCTGTATAATAACAGTTATTATACAGACCTGAATGATGGAAGTTTAACTTCTGAAACATGTAGTCTATAATAAAACTCAAGTGGTAAAAAACGAAGTGTTTTCTTTAAACATTGTAAGATATTTAAAAATACTGTTTTACATGTTTAATGAACTCTAGTCCTCACGAAAGAAATGTAATACAACACGCATTTGACGATTTGTTAAACGTCCAATCTGTTTGTCAAACATCTAATTTGCAGTAAAAAAACCTGTATCAAGTGACGTTCTAGGGAAAAATAGCATTACGTCACTATCTAACAAAATGATTTGTTTAGTTTAATTGTTCCTCCAACTGATCCGAATGAATGATTTTCCAAAAGAGTAAACAAATACCGCGGTCTATTGGCCACAAATACTAGCAAAAAACATTCAGTTTCTTTATCAGTTAAAAGTAAAATTGACAACCAAGGCAAAATACTAATAAAAACATATTTTTAGACAGTAATTTAAAGTTATCAATGGAGTATTCCAAACGAGGAAAACATTAAAAAAATATATATAGAACAAATAAGATATTTTGTCCGCCTCCGTAGTGTAATGGTCAGTACACTCGGCTACCGTTCTGGAGGTCCCGGGTTCGATTCCCAAGGGGGTCAAATAAATATAAGTGATTTTTTTCACTTTTATATTTATTCCATATTACCCTGGACTGGTATCTGAAGCGGAGTGCTGATCACCTTTCCTTCATGTGTTAACGATCAAGATAACACTGCGTTGATATGATGCAGTGCCCTATGCATCATTGGGGTGGGGATAAGGGTTTTAAAAAAAGAAAATATATTAATATCTTAAGATAGATGGAGAAGAATATGGATGTCTATTTACAGGTCTTACGACCCGTCACAGGCTGGTTTAAGACATTTACCATTTCACCCATGATTAAAAACTACACTTCTCAAATTTTGGAAGTTGTATTATCTTTCAATTGACACCTTCTTTCGCATGCGAGTTCTCGGCACCATCTATAGTTGACTTGAGTAAATACCCTGGAAATACCCAGACTTCCATATTCTTCATAATCAATGTTGAGATATCAATATATAAATAACCCAGATTTGTAAACAATAATTTGGACACATAAATATTGTGAAGTTACAGTTAGTTAAGATTTTTTTTTTGGTTTGCATTCAAAAGGATAATAGCCATGAAAACACTGAAAAATTATAAATATGGTACTTTTATTAATATGGCACGTATTTTGGATGTTTAGATATCTATCTGAAAGCCATTTTAAATATTTTTAAACGGAAAATAAAACTTTTCTTGAATGTTTTTCGCAGATACTTTGTGGCACATTTTATAAACTTTATAAAGTTAAGCAAAGTAAATTAAGTTTGGAAAATAAAACAGCGTTTTTGCTGAGCTTCTAAATTTATTTAGTTGACTTCGTTGCTAAGATAGTAGGTTATATCATGTTATTTATAAGCTAAACCACTCCACAATATTTAACCGTAAATTTTGTGTACCAAGTTCAAACACTATAAAACATATTTGAAAGCACCCACGCTTCTGAACTTTCTCTAAATACTCAGCAAGTTTTGCCAAATAGGGATTATAAACAGATTCCACTTAACGCGTGCGCTGTCTGGAGTCTGGTACGAGTATAGAGGTGTGAACATGCAAACAAGCGAAGTTCCCACGCCTACGTAGGTACCTACAATATCACACTACCACAATATTATGAAATTCTCTCCAGGATAGCAGAAATAACCAGAAAGTTCGTTATGATAATATATTTTAAACCATCCAGATAATATGGAAATTTTACGGTGAAAATATCATCCTACGCTGCTAATTTTCAAGGAAAAACAATCAGTTTTATGAATTTATTTAAGCTTTGTAAATAGCTTTAAGCTTCGTCCTTTGTAAACAGCATTAAAACGAATTTATTTTGGTACAAGCTAAATTTACGAGTATTTGCCAAACAAAACAACGGAGATACAGGATTTCAACTTGAAACTAGACGTTTTACAAAACAAATTGGATGTTTTATCGTATTTCATAAAAAAATATAAACTTCAAAAATATTATATAATCATATTAGTGCTACATATACCGTCAGTGAGAATACCTGCCCACATATTTTATTCTTAAGACTAGCAAGTGCGTTAGTCGAGTTTACAAGCCTGCGCGGCGCGCTGTCATAGTCTGTGCGTGCGATGTGTACTAATATTTTCAGACAATTTTTTCAATACCACTTTAAAGCAGGAATAATACATTGAATATATATTTTTTTAAATCCAATTATTTTATAAAACAGGAAGAAATGTCCAAATTGTTTTGATACACTTTCAATTTAATTTGTAAGGCGTCCTATTTGGTATGATAAAGATCCAATTTGAAGTACCTGTACCATAAAACAAAACTCCAACACACACAATTAAAAAATATATATTAAAACTAATTAAAGCAATATGTAATGTGTCAATCTACTAGACAGAAAAATAGCAATAAATTAAATCATTGAGCTAAAATAAAATAAATGTACATAATTTATAAGGAAACCAAGTTCAACTGGTTTTAAAATGCTATATAAGGTATTTAATATTACGGTCAATGTCAACGGCGTAAATACCATACGTTTTGTATCAATTTATTTGAATATTTATAAATTCTAGTACAGTATGATTACTTTATTATTTCATATATATATATATATATATATATATATATATATATATACATATAAACAATCATTAGTGATCCTACCGTAGACCGGATGTAAATGTAATGACGTTTAATAAAGTGACTGATAAATAAAACATTCTCATATTTATTATCCTAGAAATAAGGAGTAACGGCCACCATTGCTATAAAAATATTTATTTATTTTCTTGGATATGTATTATATTTTTGTTAATTGTGGACTAAAAACATAACGATAAAAAATATTAATTTTACATAAAATATTAATTTTACATTAAACTAACTTACTAAAGCAGGGGTAGGCAGAGGGAATAGGACACCACAACACCTCTTAAATATTATTCGCCTCTTCCACGTTCATACCATACATCTCCTCATACATACCCACCAATTATTCCGACGATGTATAGTACACAGATGTTCGAATGGTGAAATAAGGAAAAAATGCAACACTGAGATGAGAATTATCGATAGAATTAAGAAAGGTGTATTGAGATGCTTTAGCCATGTGGAACGAATGGATGAAGAATGAACGGTAAACAAATTTATGAGGCAAATGTGTTTGGAAAAAGGATCAGAAAAAGACTAACAAAAATTTGGAATTATCAAGTACATTTTAAATACTTGAAAGTGGTCAAGTTAAGAGTCAGAATAGGGATATTATTATTTATTTTTGTTTACTTACATAAAACTTTGAAGTAAATTGCAATAATTATTATTTAAAAAAAACTTTTTATAAAAATTTATGTATGAAATAAATGATGCTAAATAGTTTTCTTCAACAAAAAAACTATGTACTCTTGTGTTTGGTAGGCGCTATCTCTCAATTTACGATATAACATATGCGGTACTTCAATATATGGTATATATATATATATATATATATATATATATATATATATATATATATATATATATATATATATATATATATATATATATATATATATATATATATATATATATATATATATATATATATATATATATATATATATATATATATATATATATATATATATATATATATATATATATATATATATATATATATATATATATATATATATATATATATATATATATATATATATATATATATATATATATATATATATATATATATATATATATATATATATATATATATATATATATATATATATATATATATATATATATATATATATATATATATATATATATATATATATATATATATATATATATATATATATATATATATATATATATATATATATATATATATATATATATATATATATATATATATATATATATATATATATATATATATATATATATATATATATATATATATATATATATATATATATATATATATATATATATATATATATATATATATATATATATATATATATATATATATATATATATATATATATATATATATATATATATATATATATATATATATATATATATATATATATATATATATATATATATATATATATATATATATATATATATATATATATATATGTATATTTTTTTTTTCAAATTGATAAATACGAGTTTTTACAAAGTTTGACATACATCGAATAAATAATTTTAAAAAGAACTTCGCTGTTAGTCGAGGTCTGCCCGCATTTAAAAATAATAACAAGAGCAAGTAGTAATTTTCATTCTATCTAAAAAAAATGATTTACTATCTTTTGCCACAAACTGGACGGTTATAGCTATATTATTCAAATTGTATGGTTTTGCGATCTCTTACAAGTACAAAAGTAGGTAACTTACATTGTGGGAATCGCAATTGCGAACACAATTCGCTATAAAACTTGCAGTCTTCACAACTACACACTCATATACTCGTGTTCTTTCTTCTAAAACAATGGTACATAAAATACATTTTATACATGCATACAAACACGCATACATGCTAAAGTGCAACGAAACGTTGATGTGGTCCTTAAACATTATTTTATATCTTTTCAATAGGCCTATTATTCGAAATTATGGGATATTTGTGCATTCAGAAAAGATTTCAAATATTTATGGTTTAAAACACAGAGTAATTTTATTGTAAAAATTACACAAAATTGTAAAAGTTGCCGTTTTGTTACTACAAAAAATGAACTTCACGATATATTTTGTATATTTTGTATTGCAATGTAACAAGCAATGTGTGCTGTTTAGTATATCTTTAGGCGGTTAAAAAATTAAAAATAACCCTTTTTTCAAACCAAAAACTTCCATAGGCAAGATTAATAAGATGCAAGATTTAAATGTATTAAGAGGGGAGTTGTGGCAAATTTTGTTTTTATTTTTATTTCCTTTACGGACTTTCCCAACTTACACAAACTTGTTGTGCTTGCTGTAACATAGGTATCCTAATACCCTACTAATGCATTTCTTCTTTTCCTACCTATAATTCCTCATTTATTTAATTTCCCATATTTTTGTAATGTTTTTTATCCTGAGTTCCTTCACTTACATCTTCGGTTTCTGACCAAATATATTCTACAGATCCAATAATCTGGGGAGCGGGACTGACCAGCGTGCCTTCCTATACTCGTATAATAATTAACGATCAAGGTAACACCGCGTTGATTAGATACGCTACCCTGTATTCTTTTGTTTATAAATGGGGAGAGATTTTTTTTTAGTAATATTTGTTTTTATTATATCTACTTGTTTTTATTACATACATTTATATTTATTTGTTTTTATTACATTGTTTTTATTACATACATTTATATTTATTTTTAAATAATTTATTCAACACTTTGAACGTTAGATACAAATATTAATCGTCTGGTTGTTTCTATGATATTTATGTATATTTTTTAATCAACCCTGCATTATTGATTAGCTTTGCCACACTTCGCGTGACTTTTCTGCTCGTGGATGTTATAGCGTGGAATAATATAGGTAATAAATTAATAATACGCAACACAATTCTATAAGGTTACTTTTAATGAACTAATTGCAAAGCTGCACTGAAATTTAAAACACATGTTGAAATTATAGAACAACGGCTGTATAAAGTAATGACTGCGACTGATCGATGAACCTCTATCTTCGATAATCATTCGTACCTTTCACTAAAACTGATAGATCTGATTTAAGGGCTAAGTCTCAATGGTTATACTATAGGCCCTATACTATAGGGTATATAGATCAAAAATACGATACGATAATTTGGTTGAAATCTAATGAAGATGGCATATTTTTAGTATAGTATTTTATGAAATTATTATTTGTTAAAAATCTAAGATTAATTTAAGGGGTGCATATTATAAGTTTTCTGCAGAAAAATCTTTAAACGATAATTTCCTTCATTTCCTTAAGATTTTTTTTACTGTTACTACTTTAATTAATTATTACTTGAATTTAATTACATATTAAACACATAAGAAAGTAAAAGGGTGGATTCTCTAAGATTAATTGTAAATAATGAATATTTCATAAAACTATTTTTATAAAAATTAATTAATGTTTTTCATATTTTGATTTTAACGTCTATTTTAAAATCATTAACTGTGAGGAAAAACATACAATTGAACAATATATCGTTTTCGTTGATATCTTATTGTTTGTGTAACTAATGTTTTTCAATAGAAATTAGCAAAATGGTTTTAATACATTTACCTATTGACGTTATTTTATATGGCGTTTTAAATTTATACATAATTGATTATTCAATATAAAAAAGGCTTTCAAATAACCTTTCATCATAATTTATTCAAATAAGATTGAGTAGCGATAAGTATGATTGATTGCCTTCGATACGTCTAGAAGCTTCGGGGAAGCGTGTCACCTGTCTCAGCGGACGTATTATAGAAATGTCATATAATAAAATTTGTAATATTCATACCTTTGTGTGTAGGGGGTGGCTGTCTGGCCGAGAGGGTCGTGGCGGCTCGACGAGGCGCCGGTTTGCGCGGAGCGGGCGCCGCGACGCGGGCGCCGAGAGGAGACGCCGGTCCACCCTTCTTCACTGCAAGGCGAAGATAAAACACATTATTCTATTATTCCAGAGTGACGGATCAAGAGTAATTTGGGTTCTTGCAACATTAAACAGGATAAATTGTACAATGTGCAACAGGGTTCGCCCGCTTTTGTGACGTAGTTAAAAAATACAATTAAAATGTAGACTTTTCTATTCACGAAGCGAGCAAGCGCTACCCAGGAAGGAATTTGTAGTTTTGTGAAAATTTTCGACAATGGCCAACTTTATGGTGGTTAGATCTGAAATAGATCGCATCATTCGCCCATGTCCTTTTTATTTTATTTTTTATTATTATTTGTCAGTCACCCAATGAGAGGAATATTCTGCTAGTATCGAGTCTTATTTTTATTTACAAACAAAATAATAATAGCAATTAATAAAAAAAATCAAAGTTTAAAAGTCGTATTTGATTACATGTCGTAAACAATTTTCTTTCATATAGTTATACATAAGTACTGTAAAATGTGCCTTCCGTACGGGAAAATTCAGTGAGGGCACATTATTGTTTTTTGTTATTTGTGATTGCGTGAATGAAATGAAATATAAATAAATAAATAAATTGTAAATAAATATATTGCGATAACACAAGTTTAAACTTTGATAAAAGATTATTAAAAATATTCAATTGCATTGAACAGTTTCGTATTATTATTAATATGAAACTGTCGGCAAAGTCTTATTTATTGTGTAAAAATAATATTTCTACTAAACCTAATGGTTTAACGGTCATATTGGAGGTATTTAAAAAACTTCGAGTCTTGGAAGCCCTCGGTATCTTCGATGCGGAAACTTTGGGCGAATTTACAGAATTTGATTTATTTGTATTCATTCTGAGATAATAACGAACTGTCATATTGACGTACAGCAGATATAAGTGACGATTTGTTTATTTTTCTATTGCATAGATTTAAACTGCAAATGCGAGTAGGTTCCAAACAATCATACGTTAAAATACGTAATACCTACTACAATTCAATTTTTATGTATATGGCAATTTATATTTGAAGCACTATCTTTCCGATTTTCTATTTTATAATTAAAATGTAACTTTGTTTTAAAATCACTATAAATATTTTATAATAACGTAATTATAATGTCTACCAGTGTCGAAGCTAACCGCTTCTTTATCAAGACTGGGTTTTACTGGCGTTCTATCATCTCTTACTATCGCTATGGGGAATAGGGGTGATATCTAGTAAGTTAGTATGATTTGCAATAAAAACTCAATTAGAAGGGGCTTATAATGCAGAAATTTTAAAAATAATCGTTAGCTCAAATAATTAATCGATAATTCTTAAAAAACTAATTTAGATCAATTTACTTTAAGAGGGCATAGAAAAGCCAAGATTTTTACCGTCTTAAATCTAGCCACGTACCCAAGTAACTTATAAATCAATCAAATGTATTGATTTATAATCAATACAATAATATCAAATTAACGTTGATTTGAACGTTAATTTGAACGTGTCTAGGGCAACTTTATTCAATATTACTCGTACTCTGGACTGATTACCTTACTTTCAAATAATTGACGATCATTTAACATTGCATCAATTAAATTCAGTACCCTTTGCACCATGGCGTGCGCCGAGGGTATGAAGAAGTGTCGAGCACATTATATTTATGCACTAAAAATATACATATTAAAATACAATATTTTTTGATAAATGTATTGATTATTCGACATATGTTTATTTTATAATAAAATATGGACTTTCATTGTGATAAATAAACTCATGTCTTATTATACATACAATAATGTTACCAACATATTAAAATATAATATGTTGGTAATATTATTTTATTAATTCATTATATTGCTGCTTTCACCGTCTAGAGTAGGTACTCGATATATTATCTTATCTTTACGATTACATACTACAAAAGAACATTGAAGCTCACATAATTTTATTTTACTTTCAAACATTCAAGTTCTGCAAACAACCCTTTATATGAAGATAACATAATTGGTTTAAATTCTATATCGGCATAATTTGAAGCGGCATATTCCTATAGGCTATCGATCTTTGGGGTATACTAGTATGTTTGCATAGTTAAGTGTACATTAACATTTTCCCTTCATTTATGTATTTCTGATAAGGGTGGATATTTACGTATTAAGGTAGGTTAAATTCCAAGGGCAAGCTGAGGGTGGTGGCGGAGTATAAGTAGGTATAGGTTCTACCTATAAATTTACTTCTAATACTAGCCCTTATCCGCACCTTATTGGGCAAAGAGCCCTGCATCAAATTGATGCGATGTTTAATTGATCGTTATTATATGAAGAGAAGGAAGAGTATTTTAATGTAAATTTCATCAAATCTTACCACAAAGTAAATCGAGTGAATCGAGTGAATCGAGTAATCGAGTATTCGAGTGTTTTAATTTAAATTTCATCATATCTTACCACAAAGTAAATGCCGAAACAATAAATAAAATAAAAGGAAGGTGATCAACTCACCCATGTCAAGCTTTTTACTAAAACATGACATAATAAAATATTTAAATAAAATTTAAAGCAAATTTTCCTATCATTTTGACGATTTAAACAAATATAGATTGTAATTACGTAAGCGCAAACATTGTTTCGTCTAAATGATTGTAAAAATTAAAAATAAAAAAATCCGCGAAAAAGGTGAAGGAACGCCGTTCCACCTTACATGAAAAAAAGCCCTGTTTTTAATACAAAAAATATTCTCATTTTCTGTCGCTTTCTGAACTTTTGGCATTACATCTTATCGTTTCATCTCATTTAACCTCGCCTAACAACCGTAAGAAGCTGCTTTAGCATTATCATAAACAAATCTGCATAATTATTTCCACCGAGCTGTTTACTGACAATTTACTACTTAATGTACTAGAAAACATAGCAAATTCGACAATCCGCTTGTTATCACTACCTGCGTGCAATTGTTTCTCTTGTAGAAATTGTACGGTTATTATGTAGAGTGGTTTGGTGAGATTAGAATAATAAGCCTATAACAATGAAAATATGCAGCGGTGAATAGTATATTTGGAGCGTACTAGTACCTACCTACTTGCTTTCGAAGATTTATTAAGAATAATCATCAGAGTTTGTTCTTATACTCGTAAAAAAACAATATATATATCGTAGTCATACAGGAGAAAGTGACCAAGTGAATTTTTTACATAAACGTGATCATTGACTATTTGATATCTTACTAGCTTAATATTGCCCTGAAAAAAAAACCCAAAGGATTTTGAACTTGGAAGTATAATATATTGACTTGTTTAAAATGACTAACTATATTGATGTTTACTTTCTTGCCAAGCAAAAGAGACTTAAATGGCCCTCCTGAACATTTTACTGTTTGTTAGTAGGTTTCTACTACTTTCTCCTGTACGACTACGATATATATATATATATATATATATATATATATATATATATATATATATATATATATACATATATATGTATATATATATATATATATATATATATATATATATATATATATATATATATATATATACGTATATATGTATATATATGTATATATATATATATATATATATATATATATATATATATATATATATATATATATATATATATATATATATATATAAATATATATTTATATATATATATATATATATATATATATATATATATATATATATATATATATATATATATATATATATATATATATATATATATATATATATATATATATATATATATATATATATATATATATATATATATATATATATATATATATATATATATATATATATATATATATAAATATATATATATATATATATATATATATATATATATATATATATATATATATATATATATATATATATATATATATATATATATATATATATATATATATATATATATATAAGCACGATGTAGTGTAATAAAATATAAGTTTTTTTTTTAATATTACCTTGGACTGGTACCTTAAGCAAAGGGCTAATCACCTTTCATTCATGTGTTAACGATCAAGATAACACTGCATTTATATGATGCAGTGCGTTATGCACCATTGGGGTGCATAAGGCACTGCACCCCAATGGTGTATAAGGCACTGCACCCCAATGGTGCATAAGGCACTTATATTAATAAGGATAAGGGTTTGAAGATAAAGATAAGGGTTTGAAGATATTAGCCTGTCCCTTATTTTTCAACATGATTATTTTTTAATACATAGGGCCTAATTTTTTTCGTTTTGCTTTAAAACAACTTAATATCAAATTTCAGTTGATTTGAAATATGGTTGCCCGTGTTGACTTGCATCGGAACATACAAGAGTTAGAGTACAAACGAGAGGGTGGTACTCACTCATCTTGTCGTCATTCAAATGCAGTACTCCACCATTGCATCCTGAAGAGGAGAATCTCTCTTTGATGAGAAATTTTAGAAGCCACATATAATAATACTGCTAACAAATATAACTAGTAAAAAAAGCAAAACAACGTGTTCATTTGAGTAGTAATGTTATTCTACATTAAAATGGTAAAAGAAAATAATTACGCAAAGGAAACACACATTTTTAATATTATTTTCAAAAATTTGCGAAGAATATTGATTCTAAGTGTCTGACAATCAATACAAGGATATCCGTTTACATAATATTCAATTGAAAAATCCGAACGTGGAAAATTTTCTATTTGACATTTGACAATGGGAATGGAAAGAACATCGAAGGCCTTATACGATACACAAGGCGTTTTATTATGTAACCGCAAATACATTATATATCATTGTGCTATCGGCTGAATATATCACCAAGACCTTGGTATACCAAATATTCAGATATTTTAACATTTTTACGAATGTTTAAATGGCTTCTGTAATATCGTGTTATCTTGATTGTCGTTTTCCGTCAATTTAGTTATTAAAATACGAAAAGCTGTGACAAATTCAATTAAAGTTAGGTAACCTTACTACTCCGCCTCCATAGAGCAATGGTTAGCGCGCTATGCTAGCATACTGGAGGTCCCGTGTTCGATTGCCAAGAAGGTCAAAATAAATATTAGTAATTTTCAGACTAGTATTTATTTAATATGTCCCTGGATCTGAAGGCAGGCTGATGACCTTTCTTTTATGTATTTAACGATCAAGATAACAGTGCTTCTTACGATGCAGTGCCCTATAAGCCATCGGATAAGCGTTAGAATGGATTGTTACAACTACACTTTGATTAAGGAATATACTTTATAATATTTTTTAATAGTTGAATCTTACCGACGGGTATCTAAAGAAAGTTCACTCAACATTCAAAAAATAACAATTGATAACGTCAATTTGATAAATAATCATTTCAAATCTCAGATAGAATTTACAAAATCCACAAAAAAGGGAATAGGGAAAGCAAAGATTTTTTCACATCATTCTATAACAAAATAATTATATTGCTCATTTCTAATACACCTATTATGATGGTTCCATTGTATGAACATAATCGCATGCCTTTTTTTAAGTTGTACGATTTTCAAATGTTTTTTATAAGATAATAATGATGTATAGCTTTTGAAAAATTCTACTTTATAAATAACTGATGCTGATTTATGTGGGATATAAAATTTACGAAGAGGCTTATTATGAATATAGAAATTTATTTGCAATATAGCATGCGAGTAATGAGGCAAGTCGAATAGTGAATATCGTGGGAAAAGAATTATTGTACGAAAATACACCAAAAAATATTAAATCGCACTAATTTTAGAATATTTTTTAGTTAAAGCTAAAAAAGTTAATACTTACATACTAAACGAAATGGAATATTTACAACAACTAAAAAATCGTACGTAGATATTAATTACAATATTTGGGCTGATTAAATCAATGAACTATTTTATAAGTATCATGTTTCAAATAAAAATAAATTGATTTTATAACTGCAAACAAATTACGAATAATGAACATGAGACTCTTACAGCGGCATCGCTGGTATGGTATGTTTAAATCTTACAGCCTAAAGTTCTACAGATAAACATATCGCTCACTCCTTTCAAGAACGTCATAAATCAAAAAACTAGATTTTTCAGGAGAACGTTTTTAAAGTTTAAAACTATAACACAATGTATTAAAAATAAATATCAAGCCACTTATTGAACTTTTTACTGTGCAACACATCTTTTTAAGTAAAACCTGAAGGTTTTTTCTCCTTTTGAAAAATATTTAATAGATTTTAATGAATAATTAAACAATACCTTTTCTTCAAAATGCAAAAACAACATTTTCTGCCCTGTAGCCTATAAATATTAAGTATAAACATGCTTCTTTTGCTGGGATATGGTACATTTTTTGGGCATTCCGAAAACATGCACAACTGAAAATAGTCGATTTTTGATTTATGACGTTCTTGAAAGGAGTGAGCGATATGTTACATCTGTGTTTATTTTATCGTGAGTATACTGGCTAAAAACATTAAGTCTAAAATCTCTGTTTTAATAATCCCTGTTATTTAAAGTTTTCAGCCTAAATAAAATACCCGCTATTAAACTTAAAGTTGCATTAACTTAAAGTTGAAACCACATAAATATGACATTTCAAACTATTTAGTGTATTTTGCCAGTTTATAGAACGTTGAAAATTTATAATTTGCATTATTAACTCAAAATTGCATATTTTCGAGTTAACGTTTTTTGCCAGTACACCCACGATATCTTCTTTTATTAGGTGAGCAATAAGTAAGTAATAAATTGATCATAGGAAATATCTACAAAAACATTTCACATTAAAATATGAGTAAAAACATCTGAATTACTTCAGAATATCTAAAAATAAACTTGCAAATTCAATCTCCGTTCCGCCTCCGATTGCAGATTAAAGCACTTTCATTTCCATTTTTCAATTTATAAAATTTCGCTGAAATATTAATATCGTTAATTAAACACAATTTTAAAAAATAAGTTAAATTGGGTAGGTACCAATTTAATGCAATTTTATTATCATAATTGTTTGCAGATATGCATATAAATAATATGAATAATTACTTACTTATATTTGGTATTACCAACAGTTATTAATTATGTAAAATATATATGACACGAGATTACTTACAGTTGTTACATTATGAGGTAACTGACAGATGTGGGTATATTGTGAGTTACGAAATGTGGGACACTAATATTTTACTGAAATTTGTTTGGTAAATTTGATGCAGAATTAAATTTCCTTTAATTAGCGTATTTATTATTAAAATTGTATTCAATATCGCGTTTTATAAAATGTTGTGTTTTTTAATATTTTTTATCAATGTTTAATACTTTGTAAAATTAAATATATTTACTAAAGTTATTTACGTCGCATTTATTAGATATTATTAAAGGATATATGTATATATATTTATTACGGTTCCTGGTGGTTTAACATAAAAATATATTTTCGGTTCCTTATAACTTCAAACAAACGATACCTATGCGAAAAAAATTACAAAATGTGAGGTTGGATGACAAATCCACGATCAAAAACATACAATTTATTTATATTACTATTTTTCGATATGTTGAAAATAATATTTTACAGAATAGACCTTGTTTTCTAAGTACTTACCCATATTTTAGTGCGTTTTCTAAATGGCCGTCTTTTCAGTTATAAAATTAAGAGATTCAAAATCACTGTGAAATAAACTATATGAATCATTTATAATTAACACTTGTAATTTTTTTTTCAGTCCACCAATATAATGACTTGCGAGCAGATTTAGCACTTAACAAACACCTGCAAAAATATCAAGAGATTTTGCGACTCTTTTATCTTAATACTCTCATCTCTTTGTATCTTTAAACCATTTGGTTAAGCTTCATTAGTTTTTATGTAACCATTCCACATTTTTTTTCTATTATCTAAAATACCATCAAAGCATCTGTTCGATCGTGTAATCCGATTATTCCGATTTTGAGCATAAGCATGTCCACTTTCATGTTGTAAAAAATACTAACATTGTATAAAAATATTACATGTAAATAATTTAGAGTTTACTAAAAATGTTATAAAAATAAAACACAATATAACAACATATCTCACTAATACGCTAAACCTGTGTTGTAGTGCGGTGTTTGAGGACGCGGTAAAGACTGAAGATCAGCATAAGAATAACGGAGTAGCAAGTTCGACTCCCAGACTCGACGGAGCGTGAATTTCCTCGAGCAAAACGAATGTGGGGTGATATAAACATTAATGAACAAACATCACACAGGTACCTTTATGGGTGTGCAGTGAAACGGATACGTAACGGCAGTTAGACATCTACGCATGCATACTGCAAGAAAGAGCACTATTTCCCCTGCACACTTACGGCACTAAAATGAATAATAACTTGAAATATGATTAACTACAAATAGTCAACAAAACAAAATACTTAATGAATGCAACATTCTAATGCCATCGATGTTAACTCTTACTTTTTGTATCATTATGTTCTAAGAGAGATCTGATCACTTGAACCAGCCGATGACAAGTCGTAAGCTGTGTACGCTGCTTTAGACCCAGACTTTCATGTTTACTATTTTTCATAATTCTCTTTGAAGATATCAGTTAAAACAAGCTGGTTTAACTTTTTAATTAAAAATAATTATTAATTTACGTTTTACTTAGTAAGTACCTAACACAATTTCGATTAAGAAATGGTGGTATTTACCTTGTAAAACGTATAAATTAAAAATGGATAGATTTTACCACAATGTGACAACCTAACCTAACCTAACACAATTTCGATTAAGAAATAGTTGTATTTACCTTGTAAAACGTAAATTAAAAATGGATAGATTTTACCACAACCTAACCTAACCTAACACAATTTCGATTAAGAAATAGTTGTATTTACCTTGTAAAACGTAAATTAAAAATGGATAGATTTTACCACAATGTGACAACCTAACCTAACCTAACACAATTTCGATTAAGAAATAGTTGTATTTACCTTGTAAAACGTAAATTAAAAATGGATAGATTTTACCACAATGTGACTACCTTGTAATCTGTAATATCTTCAGTTGGATATCGCCTATTCACAGGTTGGCCGAGACATCAATCGAATCAGTATCACGAAGAAAATTGATCCATATCAACTGTCATTCAATATTTTACTTCAGTAACGACTGAATATTGATTTTTGACAATTTTACATAATACTCCAGTAACCCAATGTTGAGCCCGCGACCTCAAGAGGCAACTAACCTCGATTGACCCGTCAAATGCAGATCGATATGTGATGAAAAGCAAAGCAGCTAACCGCAATTTCCCGTGGCATTTGCAAGTCGTTTGTGCAGAAACTTTAATGGTTTGAGTGATATTTTCCATTTGCAAAAACCCATTAGGACATAACGTTCCCGTGAAAATATGTACCTGTATAATACTTTTGTATATAACCTACCGACACGAAGATCATGCATGATGCCATTAGCAGTTTTAATGACAAAATACTGTTATATAACACAAAAAGTCATAAAATGTTGTACGTATGCTATATGTATAAAAATAATAGATCAAGACCGGTTTATTGGACACTTGATAATAAAATTCCACCCTTATTAAACCGTTATAAAAAAAATAAAAAAAACACCTTGGAACTAGCCTTGATTTTAGGTCATCTGTTCATGAAGTGGAACTTCGAGTTACGAATAACTCGGGTTGCGAACAGTCTTATAAAACGAAGAAGTTCGTGATCCGAAAATAAAAAGTACCTACTCATATTATAAAGGAAATTTAATCTAACTAAAACTGTGTACATTAACTATGTAATCACTACAAGCAGTACTATGTTAACGTTATTGTGTCAATACTAAAGAGACTTTTTTCTAGGGTACATGTAAAAAGTAATATTTTTTAATGATATTTTTTCTATATGGTTTTGTTTCCTATACTAAACGTAACTAAATGTCCCATAAATTTCTAACATTTTTTTAAATATTTAATTCTCGTTTACTTCATCAAAAATATAAGAATGTCAATTTTGAGTAGAGTATTTCGATAGGGTCGTTTAAGCGAATTATAAGTGTTATAAAGTATACTATTTTATATTTGTGAAAGATAAGTTTGAGGGTGTTTTATAGGGCTGTAAATTTTAAGAATACGTATTTATAAGAAATAAACCAATACGTTAATGTATTATGAACGACAGAAAAAAAATTGTAGACTGATAAATCAATTCATGCGAATTATTTGAGTTACAACGGAGAGAAATTATAGATTCTTATTTACAAAAAGCTAACGTTTTCTTAGTGATTAATTTCCTCTCGGTAAACCATCTCAGAAGATAAATAGCGAACCTACATTCTATAATCGTGCATGTATCACTTACTACAAAATTTATTGGGGTATAAGCGAATAAATGGGCTTTTAAGATAGCCTCTTTAAATATTTGGGAAAGGATTTACAGACCATTTTTCAGTTTTACTGCTACACGGACCAGACATATGGTCTGACCTCTACTTTGGACCTTTGTATTGTACATATGTAATATGTCGTATACCTAATCGATAAACAAACTATCCTAAAATATGCGCGCTATTTGATTTCAAAGAATGGTGTACAATACAATACAAAAGTTTAGTTTTTTGACATCTCAACATAGATGAAGAAGAATATAGAAGTCTGGGCATTTACAGGGCTTGCGACCGTCATAGGCTGGCGATCACTTTACACATTGTAACATTCACCAATTTTACCCATAATTGACAACCACACTATTCAAATTCATGGAACTTCTAGCTATATTGATACACAGTTCTTGTACTCGATAGACTTCACGAGATACATCTATGGTGAGATGAGGCAAGCTTTTTATTAAGCAGAAACTCTTTCATTTGTATTTGAGGTCCGAATCCATGATTATATTAACATACTTGAGAAACACTATAAAATACTATTTTTATTTGTCAACAAGTATTGCCAATACAATACAACTTAACTATCTTAAAAAACGATTTCTTTTAAATCAATCATCTATTTAAATGAACTTTTTGCAAGGACACTGAAATCCATCAAATTCGAAAAGACATGCCGTGTTCTAAACGATTCCAAAGAAACGTACTTATAATAAAATTTTTATAAAACAATACTTGGTATCCAAGGAAATCCATTATAGTGTATGGATATTTAGTGTCACATTCTGTTACGGTGAATTTATTTCAGGCAGTGTCACGAGACCTTAAATCAAGCACCTATACAACTTGACCTATTTCCATGAACTCTAATGTTGAACCTACTTCAACCTTTATAATATTGATTTCATTTCAAGCAAGTACCTAACTCTTTTTATAAAATACGCCAAATCATACAAAAATGTGTTTTGATATTGTTTTATTTCATATAGTAATTATAAATAATCATCGGAAGAAAAAAAACCAATAACTATGTTAAAACTTTTGCCTGACATAATATACTAAGAAGTAAATAATGGAAATTATTTGGATTAAAAAAAACTACTAATACCTTAGGTGCTAAAGTTTTAAACAATTATAAACCTAAAACGTTATTAAAAACTAAACAAAATTAATGATCGACGAAGCCGATAGGTTTCCATAGATGTCTACCTGGGTAACTACATATATTAAATTTACTATTTAAATAGGATTTATTTTCGCGTATTAATAAATTAAAGTATTTGTTTGCGTTTCTTAATGATTTTCTATTTTTTTAAAGATAATTTCTTAAATTTTTTTAGGATGTTAGTATTTTTGCTATGATTCAAACACGATCAATTTCCAACCTCTCTCTCTGTTTTTAGTATCCTTTAATATTAAAAAATGTTTTATACAGATTTTATAAATATATATAAAATCAAAATTTTCAGATATTTCTCATAAATTTGAACATATTATAAATATCTCAAAATGATAAATTTGAGGTATTTATGTTGCACGCTCAAGTTCAAGAACCTTATAGTAAGTTGTTTGATAGAAGGCATTCATAATGATCGCTTGTTGTGACTCCCTCACGATTCGCAATTACGGAAGATTGTCATGGAGTTCGTGGTTGCACAAATTGTTAAAGACTACTTCCCGTTCCCGGACCCTGGAGGTCAAGATTACGAGAGATATTGTGGTCCTGTATGGGACACTAGTCGGTACTCGGCAAGCCGACACCTCCATAACTTCTCTCAAGGCTGGGTCGGTATAACTCCCGATATGGAAACCAGTCCTGGCGAATTCTGGTCCAACGAAAATGTAAGTACAGTCATTCTGTAACAAAACTTTAATAAATTTATGGTGATAGCTAGTTCGAATTGTCCAAGTCTACCACATTATCATATTTACAATACCAAATTTAAAACATTTAATACGTGTTATATATTGTAATAAAGTGTTGAATTTATATTTAAAAAATACTTCTTAAATTTAAGAAAAAAATACGCACATCACTCACTCCTTTCAAGAACGTCATAAATCAAAAAACTTCATTTTTCAGGAGAACGTTTTTTTAATTAAAAAATATAATGCAATGTATTAAAAATAAATATCAACATATAACACATTTAATATATGTTATATTGTAATTAAGTGGTGAATTTATATTTTTTTTAAATACTTCTTATATTTACTAAAAAAAATACACATAACATATGAGATAATATAGGGGCTCAATAATGTGAATTTAATCTACAATTCCGACCTTACATACAAATCGAAAGAGTCTTTGGTTAATAAAAGCTTTACCTATTCCAACATAGATGTTGGTTGTGAACTCACATAAAGTATGTCACCAGTTTGATCAATATATATTTATATATATATTTATATATATATATATATATATATATATATATATAATATATATATATATATATATATATATATATGTATATATATATATATATATATATATATATATAATATATATATATATATATATATATATATATATATATACATATATATATATATATATATATATATATATATATATATATATATATATATATATATATATATATATATATATATATATATGTATATATATATATATATATACATATATATATATATATATATATATATATATATATATATATATATATATATATATATATATATATATATATATATATATATATATATATATATATATATATATATATGGGTTGATGCAAAAGTAATGACCGTTTTTATGATCCAGGTAAAATTTTTTTTTTCATAAATTATGAATAGTATCTTCTTTTTTTATGATTCCATTGTATAAAGGATGCTTTTCTTCTACTTTTTATTCAGTTTTGGCCTGGCCAGAGTACAGTAATAACCCCTTGTATTTTTTCAAAATGTCGTTCGATAAAGTGCATTTACGTCATTGTTTACGTTATGAATTCCGTAAAGACAATACCGCGAGTGTGGCAACCAAAAACATTGTGAAGTGTATGGAGCAGATGTCATCAAAGTTCGACAGGTACGAAGATGGTTTGCAAAATTTCCGATCTGGAGATTTTTCACTCATTGATAAACCACGTACCGGGCGGCCATTGAAGTCTGATGACGACGAATTAAAAGTCATAATTGACACCAATCCACGTCTAACCATCAGGGAGATTGTGTCAATGATGGGAGTCAACCAAACAATCGCATTAAGACATTTGAAGCGTATGGAAATGGTTTCGCGGTACGACGTTGGATACCTCATCAATTGTCGGCTGCCAATTTATTGGATCGTGTTTCAACGCGCGTTGCTTTGAGTGCGAGACAAACACATGAACCTTTCTTGCATCGTTTGGTGACGAGAGATGAGAAATGGGTCGTGTACAACAACGTGACAAGAAAAAGACATTGGACTTTACCTGGACAAGCCCCATTAACACTTCGAAGGCCGAAATCCATAAAAAAAGTTATACTTTGTGTTTGGTGGAATAATAAGGGTATTGTGTATTTTGAACTCTTGGAACATGATAAGACAAGTACAGCAGAACGATATTGTCAGCAATTATCCCAAATTGAACATGGTCCTTCAAAAGGATAGACCAGAATTGGTAAACAGAAAAGGGTCAGTGTTTCATCACGACAACGCGCGACCACATGTGGCTATGATGACCCAACACAAGCTAAATGAGTTGAATTGGGATGTTATCAAGCATCCACTGTATTCTCCAGATCTTGCTCTTTCTGATTTTTATTTATTCTGATCACTGCAAAAAAATTTAAATGATGAAAAAATTATTCAATACAGCAGGTAAAAACATCCCTTACTTCATTTTTCGCGTTAAAATCCATGGAATTTTATACTACTGGTATTAATAAGTTGATAGAAAGATGGGAGAAGGTTATAAGAACTGATGGAAATTTTTTAATTTATTAAATAAATAATACACAAGAAAAAAATTTAAAAAAAATATATGTAAAAAACGGTCATAACTTTTGCATCAACCCAATATATATTATATATATATATATATATATATATATATATATATATATATATATATATATATATATATATATATATATATATATATACATATATATACACATATATATATATATATTTATATATATATATATATATTTATATATATATATATATATATATATATATTATATATATATATATATATATATATATATATATATATATATATATATTTATATATATATATATATATATATATATATTTATATATATATATATATATATATATATGTATATATATATATATATATATATATATATATATGTATATATATATATATATATATATATATATATATATATATATATAGGGGTTCCGAAAATTGTGTAGTGTGGTTGTGAATCATACGTAGAATTCGTGAATGTTACAGTGTGCAAAGTGATCACTTATACCAGCCTATGACGGTGGCAAGTCCTGTAAATGCTCAGATATCATGATATGCGAAAATTGATAAAACCTGACTGAATGCAGTCAGGATGTGATCTCTCAGACATATTTTTGACACATATACAAGTATACTACATGATAGTTGCTCCAAAGCCAACCGCTTAAAAAGTTGAAAAATACATTATTGGAACAACAACAAAAAAAACTTTGAATGGTATTTGATATACACATTTTTAAATGTCCTTTGGGTTTTATGTAAAATTATTCATTAAATCAATAATTTTGATATTTGTACTGAGCTAGCATTTTTTTCCATTCAGAACATACAATAATATTCTTTAAAAATAGCCAATTGATGCATCCACAATTCCTATTGTGAAATATTATTTTGAAAATTTAAATAACAATAAAAGAAAATAAAAAAGATTTATTGTTATATGTGTTTGTTTTTCTTCCTTAATTCGAAAAGCGAGCCGTTAAGTGGCACATTTGCTTCCATTGCATTTGGAGCGTTATGGTACGCTAGCATAGTTCGAGTATTATTATAACAAGTATAATATTATAATATATTATAAAAGGCTGGAAAATAAATTGGCTTATACTTCATAGTCATCGTATAAGAAATGTAATCTATCACTCTGAGAAGATCGTGGGATTTTGAATATCCACACGCATAAACATAATCCTCCAGAATTGGCGAGCGGCCATTCCTATTTGGCGGAAAATGGAGTGTTATTAATAATATATGTACGTGGGTCGAAGGATCTAACTTAAACTCGAAACAAATTATAGTAGGAGTGAGTTGTAATCCGAAATACATAATATGTTGCATTAAGATTAACGCTTTATGTAATGTAGGATTTATTAGCATTTTAAAAAACTGTTTCCAAGAAAGTTGTATATTGGCTCCATAAAACAGTTTATAACCTAGCAGCTAGGAGAAAATTAGCTAGGTCCTAGTTAGGTCCTAGCTCATGAAATTTCTTCTGAAAATCCGTAAAATTAAGTTGTTTAACTACATATTAACCCGTTTACGCACCCGATGGTGCATAGGGCACTGCAGCATATAAACGCAGTGTTATCTTGATCCTTAACACATGAAGGGAAGGTGATCAGCTTTCCGCTTCGGGACCAGTCCAGGGTAATGTTGAATAAATATTATAGTGAAAAAAAACACTTCTATTTATTTGAACCCCCCCCCCCCCTGAGAGTCGAACCCGGGATCTCCAGTACGGTAGCCCGGCGTGCTGACCATTAAACTACGGAGCCGTCACCCAAAAATGTTTTTATTTTTTTAATATTATAATATGAATTATGATTAACTTCATTAATTATTTTTTGAAATATATTTTTTGATGCATGAGGAAGATTTATAAAGATGAATAAATTTTATTTCTGTGGGAAGATGTGATAATTTCCCGAATATTTATAAAAACATAATTATACTACATTCGTATTGATAATTTTATGCAATATCTAACTACGCTTGTACTAATAAATAACATACTTCACGTTAAGGGTGCACTCTCAAATATACAAAGTCAGTCACGGCTGCGCGAGAAGCCACACTAGATCGGAATTTGGCAAACAAATATTTTTTTAATAATTTTTTACTCCTTACCTTTCACTCCTTACCTTTCACTAACTATTTACTTTTCAAAACCATGTACTTATTTGGAAGAAAAACGATTTTATTCGATACAAAAACGGTGTTTTAAGAAAAAAATATCGTCAAATGTTACCTGGGTTTAGAGAAAATTAAGTTGCAATTGAACGTATATTGGGCCTTAATTGATATAGAAATGAACATTTTGGAAATTCGCTTACCTATTGTTCCATTGCACTGTTTCCCTACTAGCGGTGACACGTGGGGCTTGGTGGCTGGGGGCGGAGCCGCAACTTGGTGTTGGGTTGGGGGGGGCACCGGGGGCGCGGACCCCACCGGAGTGCTCGACATGCGGACATCGCGCTTCTTTGAGTTACCTGGAGAAGAAAATATTTTATTATTAAAGATGCATAAAGGATTTCCTAGATTTTAAAATCACAAAAAAACAAAAGTCGATATTTCGCACACCTTTCATTTTACTTCTGCAACTGAAAAAATAGATGAGATTATAAGAGTAGAATTTTCAACTTTTCACAACTGAATAAGAAAATCTTTTTTTTTAAATTTACTTGAAATATTCATTTTCATTCATTCAAACCCTTATCCGCATCCCAATGATGCATAGGGCACTGCATCATATAAACGCAGTGTTATCTTCATCGTAAACACATGAAAGAAAGGTGATCAGCCCTCCGCTTCAGGTACCAGTTCAGGGTAAAATTTAATAAATTGACCCCCTGGGAATCGAACCCGGGACCTCTAGAACGGTAGCCGAACGTGCTGACCATTACACTACGGAGGCGGACAATATTATTAAAAAATAAAAAATATTATACTTAAAATGTGTATATTCAATATCATTTTAGTTCCAGCCTTTTCAATTGCTATAATAAAAGATAAAATTAAATGGGGTAAGAATGTTATAAGATTTAATTAAAATAACAAGAATAAAACAAAATAATATTTATTTAATGCTAAAACGAATATTTATATCACGAATAATCTAGGGACTGTGATAACCAATGAGACAAAAATGTAGCAGTTCAGACTGATCAAAAATATACAATACACAACTGAAAAGGAAAAAAATAGGCGATTTAAAATAAACTTTATAAAATAAATCAACTTTGTTTTAACCACTTTTTTATTAGTACACGTAAAAGTGGTTTAAAAAAAGTTGTTTGTTTTATAAAGTTTATAAAATGTGCCACAAAGTATCTGCGAAAAATATTCAAGAAATGGTTTAAAATATTTTTGTTATTAAACTCCTTGCGAGCAAACTGTCCGTCAAAAATAAGGTGCAATAAAAGAATGGACTTTATATGAAGTTGTATTGAATAGCGCATGTAATTCTTGAAGTTTTAAAAACATAAAGAATATTTTATTGGCTTCTGTCGGTTGGGGCTTTTATTGTCGCTATGTTCATCGATTTCAATGAGAAACTATGTAGTGGTAACCTAAACACTTCATCACGTATCCGAACGAAACTGTCAACTCGATAATCCTATTGGTAGGTGAATGAACCTATGTACGTACCCATACAACACTTTGCGACAGCAAGAAATCATGCCCAAAACATAACACTATGCATATTTACAGAAGAAGAAGAATTCTTCTTTGTCTGTGTCTCAACACAGTCAATGTCAAAAGATAATATGAAAAATAACTCCTATAATTGGAGATAATCCAGATTTATGAACAAGTATTTGGACAAACTAAAAATGTAGTAAATAAATTAACTGGTCAAATCATAAGCTACAATAATAAAATTAAAATGATATAATTCCCGGAGATTCTCATGTATGTGATTACAATCCAGGATTCGGACCTCACATACAAATGAAAGTGTTTCTGCTCAATAAAAAGCTTCATTTCACCTCACCAATAGATGTGAAATTCTCTAGTGAAATTCCAGTTATTCAAGCATAATGTTTTGAAATTGGATCATATATCTAGAAGTTCCAAGACTTTGAGTAGTGCGGTTGTCAATCACGGGTAGAATTAGTGAATGTTACACATGAGTAAATTGATCACTTAAACCAGCCTATGACGGTCGTAAGCCCCGTAAATGCCCAGACATACAACGTTGCACGTGTATAAAGTGATTTATACAGGCATGACCTATGTCATAAGACCTATGAATACTTGCGTATTATTCTTCATCTTTGTTGAGATGTCAAAAAATAATATGACTATCCATATTCTTCAGCTAGTCAAAGAAGTCAAAAAGTATTTGAAATAAAAAAAATTGTTTTCAAGATTGAATGGCATATCAGATACGCATTCAATACTCATTGACAGGAGGGGACGACGATAGGTCGTATTATGCGAACGCTCAAGCATGAAGTAAATACACGTTTTTGGCAAAACACCACAGTAATTGTACTTTAATGGGGTCAGAAAGGTTGAAGCACCTTCGCCATTGTGCTTTATAATTATTTTGCTACAGGTACATGTAGTTACGGTACAAAAATGGCTGGAAAAATGACTTGATGAAACATGTCGCTCACTCTTTTCAAGAAATAAATCAAAAATCATCGAGTTCCAGTTGTGCATGTTTTCGGAATGCCCAGAAAATGTACTATATCCCAGCAAAAGAGGCATATTTTTAACTTAGTGTTTACCCGTTACATGGCAGAAAGTGATGTTTTTGCATTTTGGAGAAAAGGTATTGTTTAATAATTTTTTTTTATATAATTCGTATTTTTCAAATGGAGAAAAAACCTATAGGTTTTACCTAAAAAGATCTGTTGTACAGCAAAAAGATCAAAAAATGGCTTGATATTTATTTTTAATACGTTGTATTATATTTTCAAACTTTAAAAACATTCTCCTGGAAAATCTATTTTTATTTTATTTATGACGTTCTTGAAAGGAGTGAGCGATGTCTCAAAAAGTAATCGTATTTCTTATCGAGTAAAGTACAATAATATTTTTAATATGCAATAGTGATAATTAACCAAAAGAAAATAGTACGACACTGATAAATATGCAAACAGTTTTATCGAAACAGTAAAAAATTAATATCGAAAAAAGTAGAGTAATATTATATATTTTTTATTGTTTTATAGCAGGTCACGAACAAAGCACCTGGTTCAATTGCTTGTGAAGACAGGTGTATGGTTTCCTAGAAAAATAGTGGCATCAAAACAGATTGATACCAAAAATGGTAGCAAAAACATGGTGTCATGATAAAATGAAATTGCAAGAAATGCATAGCGATCAAAATAGAACCACGTTTAGTACTTTACTTAATAAATATAATAATTAACTTATAAAATTTTAGGTAAATTACAAACTTGCTGTATGAAAATGAAAATTTAATCTTAATAAGAGGATTTCCTCGAATGTCATGTAAAGCCACATTCAAAGTCGTTAATTATTTCAGAAAAAAAAACAATCAAATATCTAACAACAATAAAATATATATATATAACATTCCTGTAAGTTAATTACGAAACTCAAGACGGTCACCGTATACATTTAACATTTGCGCCTACTTTTATTTTGCGAAATTAATTTGGGATTTTTTAATATTAACATACTTTTTTTATAAATTCAAGAGTACGTAAAACACATCAAATGTTGAATTTTCTCCAACACCGACTTTAAAAAAAAAAATTTCAGAATGTAGTCAATATACAATCCCGTTCAATATCGTTGGTATCCACTATCGCTGGAATTGGGCAATGACACAATCGAACTGCGGAAATCCCGGCTCACAGCGAATGTCGTGAAAAAGGGACTAGCCCTTTCTCTGTAACTCGTTTTGCGAAATATCGCTCGCTAAGGGAGCAACTTTTCCATTTTTTTCTCGTTACGCGAATAATTCGTTACGAGAGGTGCTCGTTATGAGAGGTTCCACCGTATATCAGTTCAATACATTAATTAGCAGTTAGGTAGTGCGGGAATCATAGTCCCATAAACGCGATAACCGTCAATCAATCCATGTGATTTCTAGCAACATGACAAAGTAGTAAAATGTTAGTGAAAGTAAAGCCGACGGAGAATCTACTTTTGTGCTATAATGTACAATTCAGAACAGTCGTTTGTTAACGGAGTGAAATTGATTTTCATTACATATAATAACAAAAGTATTCAATAGACTAAGGATAAACGAAATGAAAGTATTCAATCAGCGGGGAAAAGTATTTCAAATACACACTGCTGTCTCTATTATTTTTAAATTTAACAAAATTGTATAAAAAGTTCCCTTGTTTATGATAATGACCGTGGTGCCAATTGTTTCTAGAGTGTTTTTGCTTTAAATTTTCGCTCATGAATTACGTGAAATTATAGTAACTTTAAACATAAACAGTTAACCCACTCACAAGTAGGAATAGGCTATTCAACTTTTAAAGTTAAAGCCTAAATAGCAACACGATAAGCGGCGTTGCATAAGTCGTAGCTAGATTTTAGAGTCACTTGGTAATTTAAAAAAAAAATCTCATACAAAGTAAACAGAGGTAGGGAAACTTCCCCATTTATAAATGCACCATATTAATTTTATATGCAAATATTAACTGATATGAGACACATATTGAAGTTATAAGAAAGTTATTTTAATGCTAATATAATGCTTTCAATATTCAAAACCTAATATACTGCTCCTAGAAACCACAACGATTTAGTCTAGATGTTTCTGCAAGTTAAGTTAACAAATGAACAATATATTAGGGACTGATTTTTAAGTTGTTTTAATTCCGGACTGTAAAAAATATATTTTTATTTATTTAATGCATCGTTCATCAAAGTTACAATAAAAATTTACAAACAATGTAATTTTGAAAAAAAATTGTTTTACTTTTTTGTCTTACCATATGAAAATCTTTCATATCTACTACATATGGTATTACAATAAATTGTTATACTATAATACTAAATTGTAAATCATATTACTATAACCGGGTATATAGTATAACTAGTTAATAACAGGATATTACTTATTTTAAAAATTCTGAAATAAACAAATATATATATATATATATATATATATATATATATATATATATACATATATATATATATATATATATATATATATATATATATATATATATATATATATATATATATATATATATATATATATATATATATATATATATATATATATATATATATATATATATATATATATATATATATATATATATACATATTTATATAATAAAAAGTATTGTTAGTGGTTAATTAATAGGAAAGGGCAATTTACTTATATGGATACCTCTGACGCCAAAGCTGCCGAATCTCTCTCTATTGACAACGTTCTTGTACTTCTTTTCTCCTGGCAGCTGTATCTTGGGCTGCAACTTTTCCTGGTACTTTTCCGGAAACTTCTCTGAAGTGGAGCGATATAATCGCTCCTTCGATCCGTGAGCGCCCATGATCTCCTGATACTAATCCTCAGTGTTTTTAACATTCACAAACATCATCACCACAGATCACAATCAAAATTTTAGGAACCATTTGCAAAGCGCCCGAAAATTACACTTATTTAATTTTTAAATATTTTCTCCGAGGCTCAGTTCAATAATGAATTCACTCGCAACTGTTCATATTTGTTTTTTCACTGTTATCCACTAATTTTCTTTAAAAATTCTGTTTATTTGTCAGTTATATAATGTTTTATCAGATTTATTATCATTAATCGACAATATAATATAATGCACCAAATTCTTCCTGAAATTTTGAACCGCATAAAAAATATTATTTCACGTATTCATATACTTTATTTCGATAAAAAAACGATACATAAAAAATACAAAATATTCTTTCTTTATATTTTTATTTCTATTTCATTTTTACCGATCGATATTTGGTTTTGACTATGTCATATAGTAATTACGCTAATTACCTAGAAATTTCATAAAAAGAAATGTCACCTAACATATAAAGAGCAACGTAAATTTTTTTGTATGCTTAAAAACACATCTTACTTTTTGCGTGGCATAAAGTGAGTAATACTTATGTGTTTTTATAAATATAAAAAAAATGTCACGTTTTTCTCTTTATGTTAACTTAAATTTTTCTATTCTGAAATTTCCAAAAACATACCATGCTCTCAAGTAAAACTTACATTCAAGTAAATCTACTTTTTCGACCGTCTTATAGATTCGCAATACAAATAGGTTTGATCTCTGTAGGACACGATTTAAGGTTCAATATACTCAAAAGTGGCGGAAAAAAACACATCATAGATAGGCGTATTTGCCAGATATTGCGTATTTATTTACATAATTTATTTATTTAAAAGAATTCACATTCGTTCTCAAAATATATATTAAAAATAAACAAAAATTAGTCAAATAAAAGTACGTACGAAATCTAATTACGAAACCATTTTGAAAGACGTAAAAGCTAACGATGTTTATCTACAAATATACTGGCCTACATGCGAGCACATTTTATGGATCAACAATGGAGAACATAGACGCGCTATCTAATAAAGTAATCCGTGACGTGTTCCAAATTAAACACCATTTTATTAGTCTTAAATGCTTTTGTTATAAAACTGTCAGATTTAAAAGGTACCAAAAAGAAGACATCTGTCAAATTATCACTGGTGTTGATGTATTATATAGAAAACTGCATTAGGGCAAGGCGATTAGTAATTTTTAGTTTAGTCCAGCCTAGAGAATATAATTTATATTTCATTTTAAATAAGGTAATATTTAAAAAAATACAGTAAACAAGGTAAAGTTTATTCCTGATTTTTGATAAATTGACTAAATACATTATGAAATTTAAAGTTGTATTCTTAAATCTTAAAACGCATCAAAATGAATTTAATTTGCGTATTGGCTGGAGTTAATTGGATTGCCAGGAGCACAGAAGTATGAAGGTTGAAAGGAACAATGAGATTATTGGCTAGTTCTTAGAAGACCAAAAATATCGATGAGTATTCAGAGAGTACCGAGTTGAAGTATTCCTCTCACAGTTATTCGACAATTCTCCAATCCAAACTCCAGCATCAATGACAACTACACAATTCAACCGAAAATTCCTTAGAAAATTCAATCGTTTTCAAATGCAAAATTCAATTTGAGAAAAAAAATCTAAATCAGACGAGGATTGACGAATAAATTCATTAATAATATATAATATTATTAGTTACGTTCAGGAACTATATTAATTTAGGTACATATTTAGTATTTACATAAACCACGTTATTCAATGCAAATATAAAAATCTAACAAGTATTTAAGATCACATTTTTGAGTTTCATCAGCAGGTGAAAATTAAAACCGTTTTTATTTTCACTTGTAGTCAGCGATACTAGTCGTGTTTACATAACTAAAAAAAAATAGGTATATACATTTTTTTTTAAAATCATTTTTTGTTCTACAAAGTTAATGCCAAATCAATAAAAAATACATATTTATGACAAAATTTATTTTTCATAACTTTAATTTAGTTTGAGTATAGGATATTGCCTTCTATGATAATAATGAAAATATATTTTGAATTACTTTTAATTTCATTTAAATTAAAGTAATTAAGTACAAATTAAATCATAAATTAATAGTTAAAGAAAATTTTTTAAAAAAAATTTTAGTGTTTTACTAATTTATTTGTATTTTTATTACTATTTATTTTGTGTTAGTTGTATGAAGCAAGATGGTTTTTTATAGATAACGATTTACTGTGATATAATAATTAATAATATATTTTTTCAACTACGGCAAATGTTTTTTTTTCAGTTCGTTAGTAAGTTAAAAGTAACATTCGCTCTGTTGTTACAGCGAAAGAATCGTTCAAAACTCTGTCGAAACTCCAACAGTCGATTCGGTAAATCTGAATACCAAAATAACTGCTTGAGTCAGTAAATAAATCTACCGGCGCACCGCGACTGGACACAATTTGGTTTATTTGCTAAATGGGCAAATGGACTGAGTGCAGGAGCGATCTGTCATTATGACAAGGCGAAGAATATTGCGAGAAAATTTATGGGCCGGTATGATGAGGTGAATCAGGCTGTAACGTGCGAGAAAGAAAAAGTGTACGTTCATTTAATTAAACAGAAATATGGAGCTGTGGGCAATCAACATTGTTATATAATATATACATACATAAATACAGTTATCATATTTGGTACCAGTGGCGGTACTTCCCTAGAAGCCCAAAAGCCCAGCTTGCCTAAAAACTCTAAATAAAAATGACTAAATCTAGACCAAATGATTAAAAATATATAATTAATGTGTGACTGTTTTTAAATTATCGTGCGCTCATATGATTATTAAACACTATGCATGCCATTATATGGTGATGGTACTTATTGGTAATGGTTGATCTCTGAGGAAGGTATTTTATTATAGTGAACGTTTTCTTTGTTTAAAGGTGATGGCTATACCTTACAAAAGTTACATTTATGCATATTTTTACAATGATTACAATACACTGTTTTTATTTATAATACTTTCTGGGTGCTTACTATACTGGGAATGATATGAGGTGAAGAAATTAAAGGTACATCATATATTCACGAATGTGAAAAATAATGGGTTTGCCTTACTGGTAAACCCTAGGCACGCCACTGTTTGGTACAAGAACTCTCTATTTAGTGTCCGTATTAGACCACGTTTTATTGATCGATCCGCCTTTATAGAGCGTTTGGTTACCGTGGTAAAGGTCCCGGGTTCAATTTTTAGGGGGGATCAAAATAAGGCGAATTTTCATTTGAATTTTTTATATCACTCTGGACTGGTACATAAACCGTAGGGCTGATCGCAAAGCCTTTATTTAATTACCAATCAAGATGCCACTTCGGCGATACAATGCAGTACTCTATGCACCGTGCGGGCAAGGGTTAGAGGAAGAAAAAAAATTATCTTTTTTACACGTAGGTAAAAAAACTAGCAAGATTTTAAAATTTACTTGTTATCCTTGTGCCAGTGTTTTAATTTCATAGGGAGAAAAGTTTACCAATAATGAACACTGTCTTTGCAATGGTGATGAGCGCATAATGCAAGCCTAAAAGTGTTAATTTTATGTTCTTTCAGGAGTTCGAAGAATAAAGAAAATCAATTGCAAAGAAATTTGTACTGCTCCTTAGATTTGTAATTCAGGGTGTAAAATTTCGAGCTTCTGGCACAATTGGTGACCTTCGTATAACTTTAGCCTCTTTATAAATAATCAATAGGAAAGAAATGAAAACAATACGCATTTTTATGAATACGCTTCATAGCTATCGCGATTGCAGCCAAGGAGTAAACTTCTTAAAATAATGCACCAACAAAACAATGAAGTTTTGAAATTTTCAGATTTATGGTACAGTGCAGTAGGAGGTTTTCATTACTTTGGCGGTCAGCCAGCCAGTGCATAGCCGGGTTCACAGCAGACCAGGAAAATGGAATATGAGGGAAATTATGGGTACTTTGACCCACATTTCCATCACCACAGTGCACCAACAGACTGCATCGCTTTGTAGTGGTTTAACATCTTATGTTTCAGATAATAGTCGGTGCCAACGTTGACTTCTATCAACATAATCCGTTGATGATGTAAACATTGCGTGTGGATGATGAAATGAATGCTTTAAAAAGATATTGAAACAATTTGTATACTTTAAGAACCTTTGATGCGTTTAATATGATATTCAAAGAAACACAAACATTGAAAAAAAGAAACAATGCTGTTAATATTACTTTGAATATAAATGTAATATAACATTCTCTTTATCATTTATTGTTCACTTTGTGTAATACCACTTAAAAACACTACTTCATGACTACTGGCTTCGAATTAACAGCAACATTTTATATACTTTAAGATGATGACACCTTTGATGTGTTCAATATGATATTCAAAGAAATACAAACATCAACGAAAAAGAAACAATGTTGTTAATATTACTTTGAATATAAATGTAATATAACATTCTCCTTATCAATCGTTCACTTTACGTAATACAACATAAAAATTCTAGTAGACCTCATGATGGAATGATTATCCCGAAACCGGTAGTATGTATGAAGTAGCGTTAAGTGGTATTACACAAAGTGAATGACAATTGATAAGGAGAGTATTATATTACCATACCAGAAAATTAACAATGATTTTAATTTACAAAATATAAAGGTAATACTCTAAAAAAATATACGTTATATGTTGCCCTGATCAGACTCCTATTTTAGTAAAGTTTTATACCAGTAATGTTTTAGGGTACAACTTGAAATATTCAGTCAGTTACCTATTTCTATTTTGAAGGGGGAACGACATGTGAGTTACGCTAGGCTAGAGGTTTGTGTGAGAGGGTCAATGGAGAAGGCCCAAGAAGAGAGTGGAGATTACTATAAAGTATAAAGAACAGGATACACGGACTGCTGGTCAATGGGGTCCCATACACACTACACACTATTGGCCATCTAGCTGCTCGGACACTGGAAATTTCCACGGACGTGTGTTCATACTATATACACATACCGCTCACTCCTTTCAACAACGTCATATATCAAAAATCGTCAATTTTCACTTGTGCATGTTTTTGGAATGCCCAGAAAATGTACTATATCCCAGCAAAAGCGGCATATTTTAAACACAATATTTACCCGCTTTGAAGAAAATGTATTGTTTAATTATTTTTTTAAATATACTAAATATTTTTTCAATGTAGAAAATACATTCAGATTTTACATAAAAAGATCTGTTGCACAGTAAAAAGTTCAATAAGTGGCTTGATATTTATTTTTGATACATTTTATCATATTTTTAAACTTTAAAAACGATCTCCTGAAAAATCTATTTTTTTATATCTGACGTTGTTGAAAGGAGTAAGCGATATATGTAATGTTTACATATTATTATAATATTATCAACGTTTCAAGAAGCGGCTTTATTACATCCATAATCCATTTCTCTTGGGTAATAATATTTTACCTAACAAACGCAATTATGCCCCAATCGGGAGTTGACCAATTTCTTGAATACATTGTACTATGAAGGTTCTCGGCATATGACATAATAATATGTTTGTTCCCGAGTTTTTATCTGGTTTGATTAAATATGTGAATGTTTGGAGATTGAAAATACTAAACTACGATAATTGATATAAATGACATTATGCAAAAGTACTTCTTTAAAGCACAAATCGTTTTTAATATAATACGAAATACAAACTCAGCTCAACCATAGATAGTGCCGAGAACTTACTTGTGAAAAAAGGTGACAATTGAAAGATATATACAACTACCGAAATTTAAGTAGTGTGGTTGTCAATCACGAGAAGGAAAGTGATGGTAACACGTGTATAAAGTGATTACTTTAACCAGCCTAGGTTGTAAGCCATGTGAATTCCCTGACTTCCATATTCTTATTCATTTTTGTTGAGATGAAGAAGAACAATGAAATACAAAGTTTATACATGTAATAGAAAGCATACCTACTATATAATTGTAATATTATTATGGTAGTATAGTTTTGCATATACATGGGCTGAAGGATACGTTTTTATTTAAACAAAAACTTATTTAGCATTCAACTTAAAATATGTGGTTACCGAAGATAACACACGAGTCACAAAAAAGGATAAAAAATGATTAAATCATTTACTCGACAATATATTATATAATATTGATAATGTAATTTAACGTACTAATATCGATTTAAAAAAAATAAGTGGCATTTGATTAAAATTAAATGCATTTGTCGTGTAACAGCCCTGCAACAGATATTACAGAATCACGATAATTAAAAATTACAGAGATAAAACACCGTTGCTGACTAATTCACCGGCCATATATTATGATGCGCTCCGCTAATCTTCACCATGTGTTTTGCCACCAACACAGAGCGGCCGTAACGTCACCGGGTGTAGTCTTCAGAAATAGATTCTGTTCTTCTGGTCAACAAAGTAATGAGTAAACAGGTCCTTCACACGTGCAAGTAGTAAACACCGCATTACAAGGCGATACGTGGAATCCGACAAATAAATACTCAACTATTCGACAAGGAAAGTAAGAGCCAAAGAGATCACGGACAAAGAAAGGATAAACGCGGACCTTTGAATTCTCATCGAGAGATCAAAGAGGCCAAAAAACAGAACACAAACACTGCAGAAAATAACTTAACGCACCAATTAAAAACTGAATTAATTTTTTATTATGAGACCACTCGCGATAAACAACACATATAAAGTATTTCAATATGATCTGATGAAGAGCTCGGAAATTAAAATAAAACGGCACAACGATTTAAGTCGTCTGTAAGCTTGATGAAACTCGACTAAATCCATTTAAAGTTCTTAGGCCGAATCCTCAACATTATCGATTATTCCCAAACCATTAGCAATGCTTATTCTATTCTTATCGTATCTGTTTGAGACCGCTAGAGATAATAAATAATTGTTTCAACCGCAATGACGGCAAATAATAATAAAATCATATCGATCAAACAGCAGTGGTTTGGGTGCTGCCGGTCGTTTGGCAATCGTCGACAGACATTTTGCATAGAAACATAAACTCTTCGCATGTCAAAGTACACAAAGTGATCATAATGACGACACTTTAGCATGAGTGTATGGTGATAAACGAGGGTTTAGTCATCTCCATAAATATAATAGTCGCTTGACTTCCAGCACCGCTGCTATTTCTGAGCCTCAGTGCGAGTTAAGCTTTCTTTACAGTCGGGAAAGTTGGTGCGAACCGAGGAAAATGGCCTTGGTGACAGCGCACCGTAACAAATTATACGAGCATTGTCATATATTTGAATGAGCACACTTTTATTGTCAAATATCTACATGAATTATTAATTTATGCTGGGAATAAATTATTCTTCGACTTAGATGGAAAATGTAAATCATTGAAATATGTAAATACTTATGTACTTATGAGGTTATAAAAATCAAATTGATTATTTTCAATAGGGAAACTATTGATAACAAAGACATAAATTCTTAAGAATATTGTTTAATTTAAGGAACAAATAAATTGTTTTGTAAAATACAATATGCTTAAAATACTCGTATATTCAAAAGTGTTTTTAAATGTGTTTATAAATACATAAAAAATCTAAGAAAAAAACGTACCATGTTTTTTTATAAATACTTTTTTTATCCCTGTATTGAGGATATAATAAAGTCAGTTATTTTGCGTTTTTTAAGTACAGTATAATCTCCAATGCTTTTGAATCAGTAAGGAATTGAGTGACACTTTAAAAATATTTATTTATACTATTTACTAAACATACAAATGATTCAACTGATTATAATATATTGTATGGATATTAGAACATTATCAAATTTGTTTGTTTGTTCTGACGGGCATACCATTAAATAGAGGCTAACTTATGCTTCCATCACAAGCAATACTGATGTTGGATTAAATAACTTGTATTGTGGCATAATAATCCGGAGGGTATTGTTTGCGGCATTGTACCGGTAACGCAATAAGAAGAAAGAAAATGGGGTTTTCTGAAGAAGGTTTTATAAGATATTTTATCAGAAAAGCTAGCGTAGTAGGTGGAGGTGTCAGGAAGGCTATTCGGAGGTCAGTAAATGGTTTCACAAAATTTAAATTACGTAAAATAAACAGTCAATAACAAATTGAATATAAATAACCGCAGATGACGCAAATTTATTAAATGTCAAATGGTTAACATTTTAATTCTTAGGTATTCATATTTCTGAAGCCATCAATGAAATCTTGATAACAGCCTCTCTGTTAAATAATAATAATTAAATAACTGGTTCAAAAATAAAAATGTATGAGTGCTGCATATAGGTACCACATATATATTTTCATTCGTTTCCTATTATGTGATGTGTTTTGGAAAAGAATCTTACTTTGTAAATTTAAGCTGCAGCTTTAAAACAAAACATATAGTTAAACATATACAAAACATATATAAAAATAGTTGTCAGCCTATAAATTTATACTGAAAATGTTTCTGTTTTTTGGTAATTATTACAACTTTAGAAAATTAAACCAAATTAGCTTCTTCTTTTAAGCACAGAATATTTTATTGAAATTGCTGTAGGTGTTGTTATTTTAATATTTAGTTGGGGGATTCAAAAAACTATTAATGTTATAATCTTCACAAAAAATGTTGTACATAAAAGTGTGTGGTAACAAGTTTTTTTTTAAGATGATTTAAAGTTTTTTTTTAAACTCGATAATCTTTTAAAAACAATATTGTAATACACAAAAATACAAATTTTTACGAATAATAGAAAAATAATTGCGTACTTAAAATACAAGTAATAGAATGGGAATGCTTTATACTTAAAACTCATTTCAAATTGACACATATTATTAATCAAAACATATAAATATGTAGAAAGAATAATATCAAATAAATGACCGAAGCTAATTTTTACGCTATCGTTAATAACGCAAGCTTTTGTAAAGGTCTGTCTTACATACGTATGAAAAAAAGACTTTTAATTACAACAGCAGTTTTTTCTTGACCTACAATTGTATTGTATAACGACTATTGCTATATTCTATTCGTATTAACATAATGTGAAATAAAGCAACATTAAATTATCAGTCAAGTTAAATAAATTTTATTTAAATTTTCACGTGGGACGTATGGAGTGTCGTGGTCAGAATAGTTTATATCCATTAATAACACATTCAATCTGGAGATCACCTACTTGTGTATATGCAACATTGTGTTCCAATCCGAGCGCGTATTTCCGTTTGCATGTTCAATAGAAGTCAGTAGTGCATCCTAACAAGCACGGTTGTGTAAGTAAAATTATCTTACAGAAGCGTGTTGAATTCGCGTAACTGGGCGCGAATTGTGGACGGGTGTGATGACATACGTGTTGATTGAATGCCACAAAACCGTGTATATTTTGAGGCTTTCACTGTGGCCTAGCCGAAAAACCAACAACAAAAAAACCCTGAATGTAAATGTTTTTAGCGCGTTTGGCTACTGTGGTAGGAACCCTGGGTTTAAAGTTAAGGGTTGTAAAAATAATGCGATATTTCGCTATATTTTTAATATTACTCAGGACTGGTAACCTTATATCCATACAAAACTATATAATACATATAACAATTATATGTGTATGATTTATATTAGATACATAAACATAATATTTCATTATCATCTCAAAAAAGATGAAGAAGAATATAGAAGTCTGGGTATTTACAGTGCTAACGGACAGTCATAGGCTGGTTTAAGTGATCACATTATTTACGTTTAACATTTACTATTCTTCCCATAATTGACAACCACGCCACTAAGCCTAAAAATAGTTTCGTGGCTACACCACAAATTAACAAACTATTTTTTTTAAATTATTATCAAGTTATAGATTCTAAATAATCCCGTTTTCGTAGGTAAGTTTTACTCCACTGCTGTGGTATAGTATTAATTTGCGTCTAAGGCTTAATTTCCATGCATTGATAATATGTGGTATTTTTTATTTCGTCCCGCTATCTCTTACATCATTTTTCCTTCAAATTTTTCACTGAAGCGGAAATTTCATTACGGAGCATCAGCGGCGGTTCTTTCGTCCATTTAACTCGACATGAATATTTTTGTTTGAAAGAATGGCGTCTCATAGACGTTTAAGCTCCGTGTTTCGATTAGATGGAACAAAAGATTGCCGAAAAAGAGAATTGCGTCACATTAGTCCGCAAACAAAGTCGACCAAGCGCGAAATATCGCGCAATCTTTTGATCAAAATATCTATTATGCATAGACGCCAGACGCTAGACGTTCTAGGATCTAGGACAAAGTCTGCCCAATTAAGGGCCCAGTATTTTCTCTAAATCCAGGCAACATTTTACGTATTTTTTTTTCTTAAAACACTGTTTTTGCATTGAATAAATAATTGTCTTCGAAATAATTATAATATATGGTTTTGGAAAGAAAAGAGTTATTGAAAGGAAAGAAGTTTAAAAATGTTTTTTTTATATATTTTTTTTTTAAGACAAAAAAATATCCTGTACACATTTTTTTTAAAGTGAGACATACGTGCAGCCCTGAACGCGGCTGAGAGCATCCTGATTTGAACGCTCGAGACAAAGTTAAAATCTAAGCCTTAATAAAGGACTTTTACGGATACGGGTAAAACAAATATTAAATTAGATAACACATTCACGGTTTTGTTTAAATAAACGATTATAATAAAAATATTTTAGGTGTGCATATTTTTTGTTCACAAACGATGGATTTGCAAAAAATAAAACTTTTTATGATATGGTTGTTCCGAAATTTGATTAACGTGGTTGTCAATCATAGGTAAAATTGTGAATGTTACACAGTGTATAAAATGAACCAACTAATGACAGGCCATAAGCCTTGTAAATGCTCAGACTTCTATATTCCTACCTCAATAGACAACGTAGATAATGTTGAGATATCAATAAAAATTTTAAAACAATTAGGAATGTCGATACATTATAAAAATAATAATGATCATAACAATAATAATACATAGATACAAAGTCTTTTTAGAGCTACACGGCTGTCCAAATTTAAAACACAGTAAGGGACATTTTTTTGTAGTAGGTTTTTTTTGCATTTTTGGACTAAGTAGAATCTACTTAGTGCAAAAAAAACCTACTACTAAAAAATGTCCCTTACTGTGTTTTAAATTTGGACAGCCGTACAGCGTAAGTAGAATAAGTACAAATGTCTAGTTAATAATAATAATAATAATTTTGGATAATTCATATGGCGCCATCTTCGTAAAATATAATACTACCTCAAATCAAAGTGAAATATTTAATGTCATAATAAAAGGTTAAAACAAACAAAAAAAAATGGCCAATTTATGACATAAATTTTTTCTTTTCAGGAAATCTTCATATTTTGTACTGGCATAAAATTTCGCATGGAATTTAAAAGTACTACTTGATATACGGATTTGGGTCGATAAAAGCATATTTTTTTTATGACCCGTATAAATGTCGTAAAAATATATTCAAACGCGAGCCACAGATTTAGCAGTACTTGATATTTAAAATTCAAACACGGAACGGAATTAAAAATGGGCAAAGCGCACGCGTCCATGAGACCCACGCGCCTATTGGTCCTCTGATCCGCATCAATGGAAACACTGCCTACTATAAAACAAATAACTCCATTACATCTCACAAATACTACATAATGTCATAATGCCGACACCATACTTCTACTACCAGTCCAGTCGCTATATGAAGTACATTTAAAAAAAATTCAATTGTATCTTATTTATTTATTTAATATAGTTAAAAAAATATTATAATTTGATTAATTTACTAGACCTATTTATTTATTTAAATCCACATGTACATGGCAGCAAAGCTAATTATAATGTACTCACCTTCGGATAGCATATGTAGTATAGTTAGTTAGCGTTTTTTTTTTCAAAATTTCATTTATTTGACAAAAATATATACGCACGCATACATATACACATATAAACATTAATAAAAACATATACATGTACGAATTATCACGACGAATAAAAAACATTTCTTTGATTTTTAAAATAAAATATTCAACTTAATTAATTTTTACTAAGCCTCCTTAATAAAAATTACACAACTTAGTAGACCTTAATCAGTGTATGATTTAAATATTTAAAATATAAATTATGGATTTCTACAAACAGAAAGCCAAATCAATATATATTTTTTTTACATATCGCTCACTCATTTCAAGAACGTCATAAATCAAAAAAGGTCAATTTTCAGTTGTGCATGTTTTCGGAATGCCTAGAAAATTTACTATATCCCAGCAAAAGAGGCATATTTTTAACTTAATATTTACCCGCTACATGGCAGAAAGTGTTGTTTTTACATTTTGAAGAAAAGGTATTGTTTAATTATTTTTTTAAATATACTTAATATTTTTCAAATGAAGAAAAAACCATCAGGTTTTACCTAAAAAGATCTGTTGCACAGTAAAAAGTTCAATAAGTGGCTTGATATTTATTTTTAATACATTTCATTATATTTTTAAACTTTAAAAACGTTCTCCTGAAAAAACAAGTTTTTTGATTTATGACGTTCTTGAAAAGAGTAAGCGATATCTTCACTCATTTTCAAACCATTAAAACTTTTTATACGAGCAAAGAATTTGAAAACTATATTGAGAGAAATGTTAACTGAAATTTCACCTTTTAATCACATATTCATTTGAGATAATCGAGTGTTGTCCGATATATAGGCATCAACACCATCTAGTGGCAAAAAAAAATTATGACTTTTATATGACCTGTTTTTTTATCTAATTCGAAAAATAAAAAATAGTTAAATGTTAACCCAAAAGAATTTGAATCCTTACATTTAGATATTGATCTAAATATTGCCCCTAATATTAAATATTATAATTAACGAAATTTCATCGATTTTTACGATACATAGCGACTGGATATATGGTACTGCTGAACTCTCCTACGCGAACTGCAGTTCACGAATCTAGCAGCTAGCAACCGGTTTACATATCAACTGTCAAATGATGCAACGGTTTTTACAGTTGTATTTTTTAATAAGCAACTGGTAATTATGATAAATTTTGAGAGCTATCTAATTCATAATGTAATCAGATGTTATTCATACACTTCATAAGTTTTTAGGACAACCAAGCAACCGGTTTAAGTAATAAATCGAATAATGTCGGTAAATACATATACACAGGAAAAAAAAACGTGGAGTGAACTGTATTATTATTTGAATATGGATAAATATAAACTCTATTAATTTATCTCCCCCGGAATCATACCCGGGAATTTATATACGGTAGGTACTGGTAAATACGTTAAAAAATATAATTACTGGTATTCATTTTCTTTAAACACAGCATATGGGGATTGCTTTTGACACAATTCGGATTCGAACTAAGAATCAAGAACATGATGTCAGCGACACATGCCTTTAGGCTGAGATCTCAAACATTCAAATTCAGAAAGCGAACGGCCGCGCTCGGAGTCTGACGTGTTACCGCGCGCATTTTTTTTAAAATTTGTATTATTATTTAACTTATTAACAACACAAAACCGGTATTTTAAACAAAAAAAAGGCAATTACGTCAAGAAAAACCTAGGTTTAAAGAAAATTAAATTGCGATTTATCGCATATTGGACCTAGAATCATATTAGCACGCACAAGTCTTAATTTTAGCAAACAATAATCTCAATTTCACAAAAACATCTTATAATAAACCCTTATCCGTACCCCAGTAGTGCATAGGGCACTGTGTCATATAAACGCAGTGTTATCTTGATCGTTTACACATGAAGGAAAGGTGATCAGCCCTCCGCTTCAGGTACCAGTCCATGTTAATATTGAATAAATATTACAGTGAAAAAATCACTTATATTTATTTTACCCTCCTTGGAAATCGAACCCGGGACCTCCAGAACGGTAGCCGAGCGTGCTGACTATTACACTACGGAGGCGGACGACAAAATTCACAAAAACATCTAAGTTAACTATATTTCATAATAAATGTGTTGAACCATTGATTTTTTAACGGCAATAAACAACGTTAAATTATTAACAAAAATTTTCAATTTCAATTTAGGTATCCTCGTAATATTCGCATGTGTTCTGCTTCCGTGAAATTAAATGCATACAATAAAACGAGTGCATTTCCTACAGTACAGAACCTACATCTGTTACGCATTAATTGTTACATGTGTTAAAAAATGTTATAATCGGTTTCTGAAGACTTGTCACTTCTCTTTAGCGACCCACTTCAACTTCATTGGGAGAACGGGACACGTTAGAAAGACGAATCGTATGTTATAAGGAATGTATAATAATAGTCAACCACTGTGCAAGTTCACAAAAACACATGGCTCATTAATGCTGCCCAGGAATACACACTAATTACTCGTTATTTTGAATGATAACGTACATGTTGTTAGACATAACTTTTTATATTGAAAAAAAAATCATTATATTTTAAATTTAAGTTTTACTTGGTAAATACCACTATTCTGAAATAGTGGTATAAAAACTTTAAGCTAAACTTAAATTAAAAATGGATGGATTCTACCCCAAAGTGGCTGCTGAATCAATTAATGTAAATATTTTTAATAATCAAAGCATTTTATTTGTGGTAACTTATTTATAGTTTTTTTTTACAAAAATGTTATATGTAAGTAAGTAGTTATATAGGTACTAACATTACCAATATTTTTGTAAAAACAAAAAAAAATATTAGTTTCAATCAAAATGTTGGATTTCCTAAAATATCATCGAATTCAATGTCAATCTCGTCAAATCGTGAATTTATTACCAATATGATTTTGGAAGTCTGAAATAGACGAAATATGTTGAATTCAGATGTCCTCAATTATTTTATAACGTCCTTAATTCATACAAGTTTGATCAAGTACAGTAAGCATCCTCGAGTGCCCTAAATATTTCTGCTTTTCTCCTTTTACCTTTCTTAAATAATATTATTTACTATTCCTCTTCCATTTCCATATAACAGTAATGTCCTTCATTCTGCGCTATTTCACTTACGTCATATGTACCACTCAAATATATTTCACTTCTAATCCAAAAAATACTATTTTTATACATCTATTGGTGACTATAATTGTAGACATATATGTCTAATTATGTCTACATTCGTGGTGTGGTTTTTAGCAAGTTTTACTACCATACACAAAGAGTCGGGTTCGATTCCTTGCAGTACCAATATTTTTTTTACTTGTTACATTTCTTAAACATTATGTATCGTAGACGCGGAAGTTTGGTCTCATTGCCTTTGCGTAATTTATGTTCAAGATAACGCAGCAATATTATTTGATAAAGTCTAATTTGTATAAAGACAGCGGTCCAAAAGAAGAATTATCAATGAATGTTAAAAAAATATATTCTCAGTAATAATGAACAGGTACTTGAGTTAAAATCTTTAAAAAATATATAATAATACGAGTAGCTTTGGAAATCATTCTTTCTATTATTTTCATATACTTAATAATATTATTTAATAAAATTCAAGTACTCGTAGTAGTTGACAAAATGCCTGTTTAGTAAATGCTTGAAACGACGTTACGTTTAAATTTATCTAAAATCTAAGAATGTGAGAAATAATTATTGTTATTAGACTTAGAATGACTATAGTTCATCCGTAGATTCTCTCACGGGAACCAAGAGATGTACAAAAAAAAACAATGGCACAGAACGGCGTTATTAAAACTGTTTTTATTTATTGCAATGAGTTTTTACTACTTACTAATCCACGATGACAAGGCACATTCGAGCAAATTTTTAATACAAAGAGTTTATTATATGAAGAAAATATACATCGCTCACTCCTTTCAAGAACGTCATTTATCAAAAAACATGATTTTTCAGGAGAACGTTTTTAAAGTTTAAAAATATAATACATTTATTAAAAATAAATATCAAGCCACTTATTGAACTTTTTTACTGTGTAACAGATCTTTTTAGGTAAAACCTGAAGGTTTTTTCTCCATTTGAAAAATATTAAGTATATTTAAAAAAAAAAAAACCTTTTCTTTAAAATGCAAAAACAACACTTTCTGCCCTGTACCGGGTAAATATTAAGTTTTAAATATGGCTCTTTTACTGGGATATAGTACATTTTCTGGGCATTCCGAAAACATGCACAACTGAAAATTGACGATTTTTGATTTATGACGTTCTTGAAAGGAGTGAGCGACATAACAGAATCGAATATTTATTTAGGTACCAAATTTTTCCAAATACTTGTTTACAAATCTGGGATTTAGGAGTTATTTAAGAATTTTGACTTCTCAACATGAATGAAGAAGAATATGAAAGCCTTGGTATTTACAGGGCTTACGCCCTGTCATAGGCTGGTTAAGCGATCACTTTAAACACGTGTAACATTCACCATTGAACGTCAAAAGATTGATCATGTATGTACGACTTCCAAAAATTTGAGTAGTGTGATTGTCAATCATGGGTAAAATGTTGAATTTTACACGTTTGTAAAGTCATAACTTGACCAGCCTATGACAGGTCGTAAGCCCTGCGAATGCCCAGACTTACATATTCTTCTTCATCTTTATTGAGACGTCAAAAATGGAGAATATTCATTTGTTGAAATAACAATTTTGGTCAACTTTGTACAGTCATGAAAAATTATGTAAATTGTAATTGAATAATAAAAAAGTTCTTGAAACTTTTGATTATAATGCAAGTTTATACTTACATGAATTATTTTTCTTCAATTACTAGTTAAAAGAAAATAAATTAAATTGTTTAATACAAATAAGTATGCATTTTTATACCACAAACCTTTTTTATAATGTAGGAAGTAGGAACTTGAGGTAATTCAATTCAATATGTCATGTTTACACCTACATAAACTATAGCATTTTATTTCCTTGTTACAGTTTAAGTTACGAGCAATAAAAGAATCATATTATTCTAGAATAATAAATAATTCCTTCATAGAGGTAACGTTAAAACACACATAAAACAAGAACGGTTATAAAATAAAATTACGATGATGAAGTATTCGCACTGAGTTGTTATAAGTAAAATATTTTCATAAATACAATCTCATTTTTAGAGAATCTAAGCCCTTCTTTAAAAATCTGGTTTTTCTTCACCTTAGAGTTATTTTTAAATTTTGACATCTCAACATAGATGAAGAAAAATATGGTCATACAAGGTTGAATAACACATTTTTTATAATAATACTGATGTATGGTGTATAATCAAATCAGAGATGCATCAAGTATCTGAAACTAAAAATATATGAATAAGAATATGGAAGCTGGGTATAATCAGCCTATGACGGGTCATAAGCCCTGTAAGTATACAGACTTCCATATTCATGTAAATATTGTATTTATGTTTGGATACTTTATGCATCTCTAGCATACAATAAACATTAGTATTATCATATAAAACATGTCATTTAACATTGTCTCATCTAAATGATTTATTTTACTTTACGTTTAATGTTAAATGCTGGATATCAGTATGTAGATTTTATCTTCTAGGAATATTACGTAATTTTTCGACAGCAATATCACCAGAAGGTATTTTTTTACGATTTCTTCTTAAAAATGCAAACAATTGAAAACTCTTAAATAAAACAAATAAAAATAATATAAGAAAAAATCTAGCATTATAATTTTGTCAAAATAGCTGAAATTTTAAATTTAGTAGGAACAAAAATGTTTACAAAGAAAAATCCTTTCAAAACGTCATTAATTAGAGTAGTACAAGCCTTATTTATTGCAAGGAACTTATCTATTTTACAGCAATCTGAGTAATCAGGTTTTCTTTAGAACCTGTCTAAAATTTAGTCGTGCATGAAAAAAAAACTTAATTATATTCAGAGTTCAACTTAATTACAGCACTGACTACAAAGGGGTTCCAAATTGCCCCTTAAATATTTATATTTATCTCAAGTTTCAAACGAATACCGAGATGATTAACCTCGAATTTTTTGCCCCTGCACCATAATAAATTATTACCTAGGACGGGATTTAGCCTAATGGCCAGCGCGGGTAAAGTGACGTTCCACCTTCCACCGCGCAAGCGCTAAGCGGCCGTGGTTATCGTCAAGTCGTACACCAAATTAGTAAACCGCTGGCACGGTGCCAACTGCCAATTTGGAACAAATTGATTTCTTACACGCTCAAATGATATTCTTTGAATTATACCCAACGGCTGTATTGGGGTGCACAGAGCGCGTGAACCGAGTGTAATTCGAAAAACGCTTTTTTTATGTATAAAAAAATCAAACATAGAAACGAATATTCGCTGTAATGATAATTGTAGGCAACACTGTATTTCAATATTATATATGGTATATTTTAATATGTCAGTATAAATACCATGCCAAATTTAATATGCAGGATATAAAATTATACATAAATACGAGGATATTATTTGCAAAAGTAGAATTCTTTAATAAACGAGTTTCTGAAATATTCACGTAAAACTGTAAAATATTATGTTCTGGATGTCGTTAATTTAAATTCCGTTTTTTAGTTATTTATTTACGATTTCAAGACGCGGTAGTTATTTTAGACAAGTAGTTTATTTTATTGACCTTATGTTAACTAATTTTTTGAAGTCGCTGAATTCAACATTGCTCCTAAACCCCTTAATCTGCATGCAAAAATCACACAACTTCAATTTTTATGTTCATGTGAAGAAAACAATAAAATAAAATTACGTATAAAAAATTAAATGGGCAAAATAGTGAACGTTGTACGTGTATAAAGTTATCACTTTATACTGGCATGACCTATGTCATAAGACCTATGAATACTTGCGTATTCTTCTTCATCTATGTTGAGATGTCAACACGTGTTTTATCATTTCGGAAAACATGCTATAAGTTAATCAATAATAATAAAAATGGTAGGTAATTAGTTATTTTTATTTTATTGTTACATTATAATATGAGCACCAGTCCTTACAAATTGAAAAAAATCAAAAACAAGAAGAAAGTAAGATAAGAATGTTATTTTTAATTAATACATACATACTTATTTATTTTTTTACAAAAATGTTAATAATATTACTTATTATTAATAATACACCAAATAATAGACCAAGAATCGCATGTGTTAAACATTTTGTGTAGTTTTAAGTGTATAAATGGTGCTATGGTGATGAAGGGTGGTATTGTTTGCATGCTGTGGTAGTGATTGTCCTGACGAAGAGACGGGTACGTCTTGAAACCGGTACACATAAAAATCTCGGTGAGTGGTTATATACTAATATTATTAACATTTTTGTAAAAAAAAGTAAAAATGACTAACCACAAAGTAAATGCATTCAATATTAACAATATTGAGAATAAAATACATACAAATTACCCATACGAAGAAAACTAGGTAAAATGCCGAATCGTATAATAAAAGCTGTAGAAACAACAGTTGATTTTTTATTATTCCGAGGGTTATAAAAAAACTTTCGCAAAAAAAAAACAAAAATCTGAAAACAGTCCAAAAAACTGGGTATCAAGTTATATTCCAGGATTAATCCGTATCTCGATTGATGCAACTCGAATAATCTGGGCAGTTGTGTTCTGTTTTCGATTAAGGTAGGACCGCACGGTCAGACAAAAACATAATCGCAACTGGTAACTATTTCAGTCGGACCTTGATTCAGTTTGGCAGCCGACTTGAAATACGAGTCGGTAATTCGTTCTGGGTCATGACCCGAGTGCATTCAAATATTTTCTACAATAGAATTGCGAAATATTATAGAAAGATCGCAGCGGTTACCGACTGTCGCATAAATTATCGCGATTTTTATGATGTTATTTCTACTCTGTCGTGACGATTAAATGCCAAAGCTAAATTAATATTACGGCGCAGGTCGTAAAACAATGTATTTCAAATACCAAGCGTTGACTTTACCCCGAATTTATACGACTAAGATTTTATTTTATATATTTATTAGTTGCCTTAGAAAAATTTTCTTGCCTATTATGTACTAGGATTTATAGCATATTTGGTTTACATTTCTTAAAAATTTTAGTGGATGCGTTTAGTTATACAATGAACGAATAAAGTTGATCCCTAAAAAACAATACCAATGCAACAATAATACGACTTAGGTTAGATTCACACGCAGCTATAGTAGGATGTAAACTGTACCTACGTATTATTGTCGTACGAATTACGTCTGTTTGCGCTTGAATTCGGCTGTCAAATCGGGGATCGAAAATTGACTTCTACATATAAAAAAAACTACTGTTTCATACCGTCAACGAATTCTTATAGGACTTCGCACGCGAACCTACCAAATTGAATATAATTATATTCAATTCTCAGAGGTAGATATTTGCGGCTGGTTATCATGCAATGCTCCTTAATAATAAATATATAAAAACATTATTGAATTTTGTTCTTTGGCCCGTATAGCACAGTGTATAGCGCACTGCATCGAATTTACGCGGTGTTAAATTAATCCCTTATTACATGAAGGCAAGATCAATGTAAATTAATCCCTAGTTACATGAACAGCCTGCGATCCAGATTCTAGATTATGGAAGTGATGAATTTATAACATTTTTTAACAGATGACCTAAATATAGTTCATGGGTAAAAGACATTATTGCAATGAGGAAAAAGGTACTCAGGGTTGCATTTCAGTATCTGTGCTAGCTTGTGTAACGTGACAATTGCAAATACGAATCCCTAGGGATTATATACAATATTTAACATATATACAATATTTAACGAAACACTGAAATCATTGAACTAGTATAAACGTGGGTATTATGGTGAAATAAAGATTATTAAAAAATGTTGAATTCAAAAACGTCATGAGTCGACTTTGCTCCTCTAAAGAGTAAGGAGTGTAGGTGAAGTTCATTAACTATCCTAAAAAAACTAACTTGTTTTACTTTTGATTTATAAGATATCATTAATTCAGGAAGTCATCAAATTAATCCTCTGTTTACCAAGCGGGTCCAACGGACCCGTTCCAAAGTTAATTTGGGTTTATTTAAACTCTCATTATAACACGCTAATCAATTGAGAGAACAATACATAATAATATGTAACAAGTAAAAAAGTACCATACTGTTCATAAGGGTCCATTGGATCCAGAACGGTAGTTGTCGAAGGTTTTCTTTGTGGTAGACGAAAGGTTAAGTGACCAAAATATGTTTATCAAGAAAAAAGAACATTAAGATTTGTTTTATAATACAAAATCAAGATAACAAGACGCCAAGCTGAATACATTATGATTCAAATACGGTAACTATTTTTAACGCTTGCATTTATAATAGTACGATGTACGTTTATTCATTAATTTCCAAATTTAGATGGCGCGCCCCTTACATTTTTGATCGAAATTTAGTACATAAAAGCCGTGTGATCCAAAACATAGCCAGTGCTTTTACCGATATCACTGCAGTTTTTTTTTCAAAGATGTCAAAATGATGTCGCGCGCGTAATATATACTATGTACACGTTCACATACTCATATAAGTAGTTTATCCGTAGAGAGTGGCGAATGTGCAATATATTAACGATTCCAAAGCAGGTTTTTGGCGAGAATCTTAATTGCATAGCTCCGGTTTGTGATGATAACTGATTTATGTTATTAATATAGCCAAAGTGTGAAAATAATGAAGCGATAAATATGTTTGAAGAAAAAATTTAAACTTTGGTGCTAGATTCTGCAAGAAGAATAAAAAATATGTTCGAAGTTGTTATGTAGGAGGGCATACACAGTGGCGTGCGTTCCATATGGGTACGTATACAAAAGCAATACCTACCCTCCTTTACTGGATTAAATATTGAAAACTGTGATAATGAATGAAATATGCGTATAACTATTGTTTTTAACTACACGTTTTCTCTGTTATTTTCATTCATATTATTAATGTTTTGATACTTATTTCAGTGGAGTACAAAAAAGCAAATTTACGTGGTGATTGGGAAAGTAACACTTAAAAATGTTATATTGAAACTATGAACTAGGTTTTTTACAATTGATCTATATTAACAGAAAATAAGGTTTGGTTGATTGATATAATAAAGGCTTTAATCTTGAATATAAAGAACTTTGCTAATATTTATTTTTTTTAAATTAAAGTCTTAATGTTGTAAAATATATTAGTCGAACATTATAAGCTACGATCATGATGATGTCTCTTTTCCAAATAATAATATTGGTAACACGATAAAATCGCAGATTTTTATTATTTAAAAAAACAGTTTTTTGTAAACTTTCTTATAGTTTGTAAATTTGATTGTAACAAACAAGTATTGCAAGAACTATCATTGCAAGAATTTACTTAGCAATTGGTAACGCTTTAGTAATTTAGTTTGCGGCTTAGTATGTCGAGAAAAGTAAAGACGTTACATGTCTAAAGAAATCATATTACACGAGTGATCGAACATGTCGAAGTTAAACCGTTGGATTAAAGACTTACTTAAAACTAGTTCAAGCACTATGATAACCGATACTTGATTTAGTCTACTGTTCCAGTGCCAGTGTCCAGTGCCTATCTAGTACTAAACAACTATGTAATATGTAGGTTCTGCGCGGTGACAACTTGCAGAGACTTTGGCCGGCTGTTTTTTGAGCCTTAGTTCTGAAAACGAGTTTTTGAAACAACTAAACCCGTTACATGGATGCTACATCCGCCGCTTAAAGCAATCCGAGATTCTGACATTACACTGTCATCAATATTTCTGCTTTTGCCGGCTTTGGCACGCGAGTGTAAACGAACATAAGAGGAATCTTTTTATTATTATATAATTATTACAAAGGAAAATTTAAATAAAAAAAATCAATAGATATATCATCAAAGCGAATGCCAATCCAATTAATGAAACTTTTGTTAGGTCTCTATCCGTACCTAGATGGTGACATGGGGCACAGTATCGGATTGGAATAATGTTAACTTAACCATCAATTATATGAGGGCAGGGTGCTCAGTCCTGCGCTCCTGATCTGGGAGGGAAAACATATTAGATTAGATACAAATAATATAAGAGAAGAAGCTCAGGGTGGATATTACGGTTAAATGGGAATTAAAATAAAGGAGTAATAGAACTCAAGAAAAGGATAATAGCAGTAATACATAAAATCGTAACAATGTGTGTAATTTATACAATACCTACTAATATATACGAGTTCCTTGAGGAAGTATTTTAATCATTGTTGGTTTATTCCCAAATAATTTTTTATGAAATTGATATACAAGCAATGTAAACAAAAATAAGTTTCACAACATTTTTGCGTGTGTCCAAATCCTTCTTCACAAATCTGGGTTGCTCCACTTTTTCACATATCAACATAGATAAATAAGAATATGGAAGTGTGAAAATCAGCATATGACAGGTCATAAGTCCTGTAAATATCCAAACTTCCATTTCTTCTTCATCTATACTGAACTGTCATTTTTTTTTTTACAATATACGCACGTTGCCACCTGCAATCTTTATATGTGAGAAAGCATCTATGAGATGTGATTCACATTTAGGTGACAACAATTTGGTTAAATCGGATAAAATTAATTTTTTTTTTGCTGATACAACCAACATTATATATATATATTTATTTGCGTGTTCGTGAAGGACGAGTAAGTACTATGTTAAACACTTAACATTTGAATTTTGGAGAGAAAATTTGTCGTTACAGGAAATTGTCACCCACAAGCCGAAACAAGAGTATCGAACACTGCTCGGGTTATTCAATAAAATCAAATGGGTCACTATTTGACTCGGGTGAAGCAGGACTGACGAGTCGGTTTACCCGAGCATTACTCGGGTTCGTCAAATGCAATACAAACTCCTTGCCCGAGTCACGCTCGGGCTAGTCAGGAAACTGGTAAAGGTACATATTTTAAATATCTATTCTCCAATATGGTTCATGGAAAAACGGTTATATGTGCATCGTGAAACTCGCGTGCTTTATTCTCGTTCACGTGTTCGGTTTGTGTGGTCCAGGTCCACTTCGAGTACCACGTTTCACAAGACGGGTATGTTGTCTATCGTGCTGCGTTAATTATTTGACAAGTAGATACACCAGTTCCAAACCGTGTACAAACCTGGAATATTAATCAATCTATTCGTTTTTAAACCAATTTCAGAATATTTTAAAGAAAACACTAGACAATTACACAATTTATTGTCGGCATTCATATTGTAAAAGAAAAACAATTGTTTTTTACCACTTGAGTTATATTTATTTGATTATAACAACTATTTTTGGAAGCTATGCTTCATCTTTAGGTCTAAATATAAACTAAAGCATAAATCTCATAATTCGTAAAAATCTGTTATATAAGTAAGGAGGGGGGAATTTTTTTTACAATTTCATCATGTCTTGTCACAAAGTGAATGCCGAAACAATAAATAAAATGGCATTAATATTGTTTACATCAAAGCATCGATTACACATGGAAATTAACGAGTTCAACACGTAGTGTAGATAACTTAATTATTTATTAATTTGGCATTAACTTTGTGGAATGACATATTGATTATTAAAAATTAAACACTTGTATTAGACCATTAATTGAGTTTTATTTCAGACGACTAGTTTCGAAAACTACATACGTTTTCATAGACAGGTGATCACGAGTTTTTGTGAAGAAATTTACTTCTATTTTTTTTTTTGATATTACGAAATAGACAAAAGAAGTTACTGACGTGGGAATATAAAATCGAGGGTATTTTACAAGGCTTAACGTGCTATCGATTATAACCTTTTGAACAGGATTACGAACTATTATTACATTCTTCATTAAATATTTATTTACAAGAATTTTTATGCGGATATTTATATCGTTTCGTAAGAAAGAGTCTGTGAAGCGATCAATAGTCGGTTATTGGCTCGGTCACCATTCACTTGACTAAAACGATACCAATCTGTTTGCAGTTATCAGTGTCCGTAAAAGCCGTCAGCCTTGAATATCCTCCAAGCCAACAACTGAATACTCTGTAATCTCAGTAACGCACCACATGCGCGTTCTCGTAGCCATAGTAGCCTTACCCATACAGGAAGGCATTTCACTATTACTTAGCGAGATTTTAATACGTAAACACTTAATTAATTGGACACTTAACATATTACTGATCTGCCCGTATTTAAATCATTTATTAAATTATTGTAGGCGATGAAATAATGAGCAACGTTTGAAATTTGTTCCGCAATATATTTTGTGATGATTGAAGTTTGAGAAACTAAAAAATATATAAAATACGAGTATGATGATTGACGCAGGTAGTGGGTATCATTTCTCAAAAAATACTTATATTTTATGGAAAAAGTTCTTTATAAATGCTTGAAATTTCATTTTGATTTTTAAGAAAAATAACAATAACATTCAAATCCGTTAGGAAAATTAATTATGTTTAATGATTTTTTAAATATACTTTGTGGCACGAAATAATAATATACGCAAAATTTCAAAATTGATAGCAGAGAAAAATTAAAAAGGACAGTATTTAGTTTGTCGGGATTTTGTGAATAAATAAATTCTATAGTTCATTTTATAAAAGAAAAAGGAAATAAAACTTTAATTTTAAATGGTTCATTAAGTAAAATAAACTTTGTCGAATTATTTCCAACAGACCTTTATTTGACTACCTTAGTGGTCGTATGATCAAAAGTAAAAAAAAAAAACATATTTTTATGATAATATTTTATTAAATTAGAGTATGTAACATTGATTATGTATAAAAATGATTACAATGTAAAAAAGTTGTGAGCTGAAAGAATTATTTTATATAAGGTCATTCAACTTTAATAGTTTTTATGGCGTTGTATTCTTAACAAAAAAATGTCGGATGTAATATTATTTAAAAATATAAAAACAGCAAAATCGAAGCCCGAAGTCTCATTCATTGAAATATTCACGGAGCGCCATTCATAAGTAGAAATGCTAAACTATTCGGGGAATTAAAAAAACGACTGGCATACTTGCAGACATATTTTAACGATCCCTAGACTCGAGGCGAGGAGCATCGATCATTATGGACTCAGTCGGTTAGTTGTTGAACCCGGAACAGCGAACAAGTCAACAATATTAGATATTAAGGCATTTATTTCGATATACGAGTAAATACGTCCATATAATTAAGTTATTAAAAAAATATATATTGTATTAGAGCTATACCATATTTCCACAATGTCAATAGGGATTATTTAAATACATATGCTTGATAAACAGTTATAATAAACAGTATTTAGAAAATATGCTGAATTTGAAAATTCAAACAAAACAAAAAACGATTTCAAACGAACAAAAATTCTACACTACACCCCATACATATAAAAATGCACATAAATTTCACTGAAGTTTGCTGATATCGTGAGAGCGATAAAACCGGTCATTGATAAAAAAAAACTAAATTTTTCACGTCATATATTTTTATTTTGTCGGGTTGTTGTCCTGTAGTTAGGTTAGGTGTCGCGGACTCTTAAGTCAGAGTTTTTCGGTTCGAACCCACTCTACCACGATTAAATGCCTATTTCTAATAATGAGCCGCTTAGGCTCACATAAATAGTGTGAAATTGAAATATTTGTGTAAATAATAAAAGCACAAATATTTCCATTTTCTTTAAAAAAAAATGAAATAAACATCACATTTTACTCATATCAATGTTTTTTCGATAATAAAGTATTTTTAGATTAAATCTAGAAAATATTATTTATCGATGTATAAATGTTGAATTTTCCAAAAGGATATTTTAGCAAAATATATGTAAAGCAGATATACAACAGCAGGTGTCGACCCATTTCTATTTTTCCTATTTATAAATAGTAACTTCAATCCCTTATCTATTTTCTTTCCATAAAGTAGTAATGACCTCCAATCTGACCTAATATAAAATATATTTCTCTCTTAGATACTGGAATCTGGACCGCAGGACTAATCACCTTGCCACCAATGATCATCTTGATCAATACATTATAATTCACGATCAAGCTATCACCACGGCAGTGTCCTAAGCACCATAGCAGTCTGAAGAATACTGTACTTAAATGTAGGGCCAGACGGAGATAATAGTAAATAGAAACATGTTTACAGATGGAAGCAATTTGCGGTTGACTATTGTAATAAATTTCTGTGGTGATTTATAACAACGATTTAATTTCATAATTAAATTGATTACCATTGTTACTGCACTCATTGTCAGAAGTATAGAATTATGAAGATAATGTGGGAATGGTATCGGAAACCGAGTGCAATTATTTGTTGGGATTCTAAGGAGCAGACGAGGCGGGCCCGGACCCTTGTAAGGCAACTAATTGAGAGTTGGTCATTACCTGGAGATCAGCCGAAAGCATACATAATAATATAACTAGCCGATTATCCATTATGTACGAACGGAAGTGCCGCTCGCTCGTGATCTAATGATGTAATTACAAATCAAATCCTACGACTAACGCGTGAGAAAGGATATTGTTCTTGATAAGCTCAATGTAATGATTCACCGAGACAAAATGCTTTGTAAGTAAAGTAACTGTTCAAAATAAATAAAAGGTTTTGATAAAAATACAAAAATTGTAAATGCTCAGACATTCATGGTCCCTTTTCTCTGTTAAAATGTCTTAATGCCCAATATATGTACAATACGATAAATCGGAAATTCATTTTCATTGACTTCCATATTCCCTTTTCCAAAAAAATCTTCTTCGCTGATGACAGAAATTTAAAAAAAAATACACAGACATAAATCTTATTGAATAATACGTAATGCATTTTTTGGCAAAGCACCCAAAATTGAGTCATACATACTTAATGCATTTACGTATACATCCTACAAAAAATATAAGAGACAGTTAAAAGACAAATATTTATAAATTTTCCTTTTAAATATATTTAATCCCAGATTTTAATTATTTTGTATATTTATAAAGTTTTTAGTTTTCTCCGATCGAAACACCTGACAAAAAAAATTATCGTTAAAGAGATGATTTTTTCTTCAAGTGTATCCGTACAACCATGATATTAAATAAGTGGAAAATTTTAATAGCGATAATCAAACATAATTGCAATAAAACACTGATAAATATCAACATTATATTATTATGATAATACCATATTGAGAGTAGAACACGGAGTATATTATGCAAAAAGTCATTAAACAGAATATCTTAGAGATGGAATTAAGATGATCTATGCAGTATGTAGATGTATAAAGTTATATTATTATTTAAATATAGACGTTAGTGTGGAGGAAGACTTAGTGTGCCTTGAGGTACTCCTATTGACGTTGTACGAGGCATTATGTAACCCATGAATAGTGAGTAGGGTCAATGCATTTCACTCCATACGTCCAGTCGTCCAAACCTAAATACGTAATCGTGCCACGCCGATTATTCTACGCTGACTAGTTGTCGAAGACGTTTTCAAGGCGACATATTGTTCGGCTAAGCCTAATGATCTTATTTGCTGCATTGTATACAAAAAATCGTTGTATTTGCCAAATAAAAACTGAATATATTTCTATGCTTGTACCAAATATTGGGATGCAAACGGAAAAATATTTTTTAATGTGCGAATTTGTGTGGATTCAGTTGTTTTAACAGTGGCAATATATTTCTCATTGTAGCGTAAAAAATATTCTTTCATAACGTAAATTCTTAAATAAATTAGGTATATTTCGCGTTTCGTAATCAATTTATTTTATGGCTAAAATACTTTATGGCAACACATACCAATTGGGGAAAGCGTTTTATATCACTGATCACAAATGAAATTCGCAATTTTTATTTCGGCAAAAATAACACTTTTGCTGGTATTAGAACGTTTAGAATTAACTTTCTATAAATTTAAAGTAAAATGTTGAAATCTATCGAAAATAAATGTTAATGTAATCAAACGATTAGGTAGATAACGTGGAGCGCTTAATTGATTTTTCACGTAATGATGAAAATATATTATTTTATTAAAACAACTTCTGTGTAAGTGAAATAATGAAAAGGTGTATCAACATGTTCAGATCATCAGATAAATTCTCAGTGTAAAGATTCCCAAGCATAATTATGTAATTTTCTATTCCTTTATCTCGATTTACTATTCTGCAAAAAAACTATAGGTATTCTTTTGAAGAAAATATTACTGATTTGAAAGACGATTAAACGCAAAAATATTCAACAAGATACGTACCTCTGATATTAGCAACATAGAATTTGGCAACCCTAAAATTAGGTTCAAACCCGTCATGCACAAGTGTCATCAAATGTATGATTCTAAACAATGTATTGTGAACGTGTTGGTCAAAGTACATCTTTTTGTGTCACAGTGCAAACTAAAAAGATTCAGTGATATTACACACTGTCAATAATCAAATTAAATAAATACTTTCCTGTTTATCAAAGAAAGTATTATTTCCAGAAAAGAAGATATCGAAGTCAAAGTTAACTGTTAATGTTTTATTTGTAGTTTGATTATTTTTGATAAGTCATGATGGTTATTTGTTTATTATTTTCATCATATACGAGTCAAAACATGGGATTATCAACCTTTAAATGGCTGAAATATGCCACTACAAGGTCAAACGACTGTCGGATTAAAAACATGAATTGATAGTGTATCCATAAAATAGCAAAGGGCTTTTTTGTTGGGATTAAGAGTTTTTGTGGTGTTATTAAAATTATTTTATGACCAACAAAGTATTCCTAAAGTTTATGAATTTATTTCACTGGAGATGAAAAACAGTTGGGTAATTATTTGGCAAACAATTTTTAAATAGAGTGTAATTATGTATATAACAAAAAAATGCAACTATCTATTTAGACAAAAACAATCTTACAACAAAATCAAAACAAATAAAAACAGTATGTTCAATTTACCAACAAACTGCCTATAATATCGATAAGAAGTCAAGTATTGATATATTGTGCGTAAACATGTTGTATTTTCTTTTTACCAAACGTCAAATGGTATCGAGGAAACGGCGGGAAAGCGCTTTATCCGGCGCTAGAGCAAAGGCTACGTTAGAACACCACACGACACGAAATCGACTGTCACAATTGATATCGGAACGCGTTCCCGGCGAGTCGCGGGGCTACATGCACCGCAAGTCTGGAGTGACATAAATACTGAATATATATTATCAATGCGGGTTAGCTTGTAGCTCGGCGAGAGCGTCTCGGGTCGCGGGCGGGCGCGGCTGAAGCCAGAGAACGACTAGCGCCTAGTACCAATGCCGAGTCTCGATTCTCGCGGGCCGGTTTGGTCTCCAACTCCTCTATTTCCGTACACATATTATTTTTTTCCTTTTGCTATACTAATGCAGTGCTCCAGAAAGAGGACGGTTTTAAATCGCCAATTCGGATTTGTTCATATATCGGACCCTACTTGCAGTAAGTTGCTACATCTACGGGTAACCGGTTATCCAGCATCATCACAATAAAAAGGCATGCTCAACTCTCAGTATTCACAGTAGAATATCGATTTGAGCACGGCCAGTTACCCTACATTTAAAAGGACTACGTACTAAAAAATCTTAAGTATCTTCTTGTGTCATGTGTCATGAGATAAGAATCAATATTGATTATTATTAATTACAAATTAATAAGTAATAATATATTATTAAAATGACGTATAATGTCACAACCACTCAGTCTAACAGTTTGACCTTGGGAGGTTAAACATAGGTTTATACTACTTCGCTCAAAATCAGTGGAAAAGGTTTAATAATTTTTCGAAGGAGTATTTTAACGGTTTAAATTCATTTCTAATAGCATTTCGTTAGTCATATGAAAATTATTTACTTGGTTATAAAAAGAGAAGAAAAAAAGTGTTGTTTTTTTATCACGAAAATATAATTTTTTAAAAATTAACAAATTGTGAAGGAGAAAATTGATTCATTTCAATTTTTATAATATTTACAAAGAAGAAGTTATTAAAATGTAACCTGTGGAGTTTTATGAATAACCTTTTTGGTACCAAGAGATAATCCATCAAAGACCACCTTGAGTTAACTTGTAAGGAAGACATGGCCCCACGCAAACTCGAACCAGCATACATCACAAGTGTGTGTTGTGTTATTTTATGTCTTGTATTAGGAAATCAATTATAATAAATACAGATTACGTTGTACGTTACGTTTACGTTTTTCTAAATCAGGAGCGAAGCCTTCGGTTCTTCAAAAACATCGTTCCGATTTGGTTGAGAAAGATTATACTTATTTAGTTCCCATACTATTGGCGGTTTGACTTTCTGACGAAAAATCCATACATAAAAGAGGTTCAATAGATTTTCACCCCTTGTAATGTACCCTCTATTATTAAAAAAATGGTACGGTTATTTTTACTATCGTATTATTATTTTTTAAATTTAAGTCGCGAATCGAATAAAGATAAATAAAGAGTATTAAATTAATAATCAATCTGTTATCAATGTAGTGATTTTAACAACACGTGCGGGTCTAATTAACAGCTTCTGAATATTTAAGGTTCTAGCGCCCCCTGTCAATCTACGGCGAATTGTAAAATTTTCCCCTCATAGGAAGGGAGGAAGAACAAATTGTGTCCACTTCCCAGCCTTCCCTTCTATCTTCTAGATATTCTAGACCCTCTGATACCCCCAAGAACACATCTCCAGCCCCACTGGGAGGCGATACAGCTCCCATTGGGAACCTGTGGTCTAACCAAATCTCATATTTTAGGTAAGGTAAACTGTCGTGACTTTAACTAAGTGATACATAAGCAGATATTCCATAAATAATTTATAGAAGATCGTTTTTTTTCTCGAGGTAAAATAATAGTAATAAAAATGTTATTTTATTAATACGTTAAACAAAACGATTCATATTATTTTTTGACATCTCATCAAAGATGAAGAAGAATATGAAAGTCTGGGCATTTACATGGCTGACGACTGTCATAGGCTGGTTTAAGTGATCACTTTACACGCGTGTAAAATTCATCAAATCTACCCATTATTGACAACCACACTACTCAAATTCTTGGAAGCTCTATATATATAAACCAATTTTGAAACATTGTTCTTGAATCACTAGAACTTCACTAGAGACATCTATTGGCGAGATGAAAATTAATTGATAGGAGATAATCCAGATTTTGTGAACAAGTATTTGGACACACTCAAAATGTTGTAAAACGATTCATCGTCGCCATATTGAAAGGATGCGTCTGATTTTAAAGATCATCGACGTTGTTTATCTCTTGAAAGTTTATAATCTGAGTTATTGGCAAGTAAGGCTTTATGGTAAACGTGGCTACTTTGATATCTAGCTCTAGGCCAAATATGCAAAGTAGACAGAAAGCTACATAAATGCAAGTACATCCCTGTCTCAAGAATTGATGTCAAACAAAACATGGGAAACGGTATGAAAATATGTATTTAACGTAGAAATTGCATAGAAACTACATATGTACCTAATTAATGTCTAAGCAGAGTTTCGAAGAGAAAAAAGTTTAAGTTTTTAGTTTGCAATTTTTTTGAGCAACGATTCACGCAATTAAACAACACTGCAAAAATCTAATACAGTATGATCAAATTGACATTTTTATAAGGTATTTCCTGATAATAATGAATTTTAACACATTTTTATAAATATAAAATTGAACCAACATACGAGAATATACGTAAAATAAAACTACGAAGTAAATATGATTTTAAAATCTAGATACGAAAGTTTGCACCATACTGCAGTGCGACAAATAGCGTGTCCACCTCCATAGTGTAGTGATAAGCTCGCCTGTAGGGTTCAATTCCAAGGGATGTCAAAAAATATGAGAGAATTTTCACTGTAATATTTGTGTAACACTGAGAAGCGCATGACTGTCACGCTTCCTTCATAAAAATAACGATCAAGTTGACATTGCATCAGCCGGATGCAGTGCTCGATGCACTGTTGGGTGTAGATAAAGATCAGAAGAGTTATTAAATAATTATTGCTTCATAAATGTAAAAAAAGTCTCAATACGAAAAATTATTTTACGGAATTATATATATGCAAGTATTTCAATAAAATCCTAATATTTTTCTTTTGCGCGGATTTCATTTGTGATCACAATAATAACCTTATCAATATAACAAATTTTCACATTTTTAGACGTTTCAACAAATAATTCTCAAGAAAAAGCCTACGTACATATATATATATATATATATATATATATATATATATATATATATATATATATATATATATATATATATATATACGTATATATATATATATAAATATAAATATATATATATATATATATATATATATATATATATATATATATATATATATATATATATACGTATATATATATATATAAATATATATATATATATATATATATATATATATATATATATATATATATATATATATATATATATATATATATTTATATATATATATATATATATATATATATATATATATATATATATATATATATATATATATCATCATCATCTTCTAAAGGCAGCGCCTTGTAGTGTCAGCCACTTGTCTCTGTCAGTCGCCATCCTCTTGAGCTGCGAATAGGAGGAGACGTCCATGAGCCGCTTCAAATCCTGGAAATATGAAGTTCTTGGGCGGCCTCTTGTTCGTTTTCCCAAGATTCTTCCTTCGAAGATGTTGCTAAGAAAGGTGCTATGTCTAATCATCGAATACCTTTATATATATATATATAAAGGTATTCGATGATTCTCTTACGAAGCTTCAAATATTTTTCAAACTCTCGGTAATGAGAAATATTGCAAGATGAGTTGAAACTATTATCCGTTAGACATACTAAATTCTAAATACATAGTTAAATGCGAGATATTGTGATATTAACTTGACAGTGAAATCAGCGGTGAGATCGGATACTGTTACGTGAAGATTAGCCAATAAGCCGGTACGAATGCAAACGAGTTATCAATTGAACAGCTTAATCTCTGGCACACAAGTGCGAATAATAGGAAGGCGTGCTCAACTCCTTATTTCGTTTTATTGTTATGAAAATAAAACAAAATTTATAGTCTTCATTGGTTGGTGACAATTTTCATGGGTTAAAATTATTAAATGCATAAAGAACAGTATAATTTTTGAGAAAAAAATTGTCTAAAGAGCATGGTCACAATAGCAAAGGAAAACAATGTTTATGATTGACGAACTATTTTACGTTACTAGTATGTTAACGTGTTTAGCTACCGTGCTGGAGGTCCCGGGTTCCATTCCCAGGGGGGGTGAAAATAAATACTAGTGATTTTAAACTCTAATAGTCATTTAATATTACCCTGGACTGGTCCCTGAAGCGCAGGAGGGATCACCTTGCCTTCATGTAAGTAACGATCAGGATAACACTGCATCAGTGCCCTATGCACCACTGGGTGCGGATAAGGGTAAGAAGAAGTTTTTTTTTATTATTATTTATTATTTATTATTTTATTTATTATTTTTTATTTTATTATTATTTATAATTTATTATGTGTTTATCGTTTTATTAAAAAGTGAAACGACTATTAATTGTCATGATATAATACTGTACAAACCAAATATAAAGAATTATCTTTTTAAAATATGTACTACTCGCAGCATACATTTAAGACTCGGAAGAAAAAAATATGACTCACGATTCGTCATGAGATCGCAAAATGAGAAAGATGATTTATGAAATCATTATGTATTCTCCTAAAACAATGTATTTTATGACTAAACCAAAAATATGGCTACAGGTCAGTTGCTTAGTACTTTGAAATAGAGTTGTTTTTTCGAGAACAAAGTGATAATTGACAAGTTAAACATTTAACGTACCTACATATTTAACAAACAGCTTCACTTTGACAATAAGGATTTTATAATTTTTTAATTGTATAATTTTTTCGGTTCATTTAGTACCACCGTTTTAGATTTTACCGATTTTATAATTTTTTAATTGTATAATTTTTTCGGTTCATTTAGTACCACCGTTTTAGATTTTACCGATTTTATAATTTTTTAATTGTATAATTTTTTCGGTTCATTTAGTACCACCGTTTTAGATTTTACCGATTTTATAATTTTTTTATTGTATAATTTTTTCGGTTCATTTAGTACCACCGTTTTAGCACCGGATATTAGGGAACCTGGGCTCAAATCCTGGTCAAGTTATTTGTAATATGATAAAATTCATAATATTACAGATATTATGATTGATTGATTAATTCATGATTTTCTCTCTTTGATTGTTTAATATGAAATTACGTGAATTGAATATAGCATTTTTTCTTCTGTAATCGTGAGAAGAGGTCTTAGATATTCGTAATCCATGTATTAAGGATTCCAAACGCATTTCGTTAGTCCCCATCATATATGTGTAGTATACTTTATTCAGAATACTTTATTCAGTGTCCGCTTCCGTAGTGTAATGGTCAGCACGCTCGGCTACCGTTCTGGAGGTCCGGGTTCGATTCCCAAGGGGGGTAAAATAAATATAAGTGATTTTTTTACTGTAATATTTATTCAATATTACCATGGACTGGTACCTGAAGCGGAGGGATGATCACCTTTCCTTCATGTGTAAACGATCAAGATAACACTGCGTTTATAGGACACAGTGCCCTATGCACCATTGCTGATAAGGGTTTTATTATTATTTTTATTATACTATATTCAAGTAAAGACTAGAAATAACATTACAAACCTTCAACGACCTTAGCTGTTGAAAAAATCAATTAAATTAAATAATTAATAATAATAAAGTAACAATTCAACATTCTAAGTAGTTTAATGCGTTTTTTCTCGTCATCTTTTAGCTCGATATTTTGCGATATTTTTTATAAAGGGGGTTGAAATTGATGTATGAAAAGTGCTCGTTATGAGAGGTTCTACTGTATTATCAAAAAATATAACTGAAATTATAAAAACACGTACGCCAAAAAGGTACACAAAAATTCTTACAAATACCTGCATGAACACTGCTATCTTATACGACATAACTTAATTTCATAGCCATGTCACTATGGTAATATATTTCAATTGTTTCATTTACCAATATTGATTTTCAAAACGATTTTTAAATAACCTACACCCTGTGTATAATAATTACATTCATACCTTAAAATTTTATATAACTAACTAACTAACCATCACGCCACTTCACCGCAGGGGTAGGCAGAGAGAATAGAGCGCCACACCACTCTGTCCTTGCAAACATTCTTCGCCTCTTCCACGTTCATGCATCTCCTCATACATACCCGCCGATTGTTACGTCTCCTAACCTGACCACTTTCAAGTATTTGGCATACCCGATCGTGCCATGTTTTTCTCGGTCTTCCTCTGCTTCTTTTCCCGCTAACATTTGCCTCATAAATTTGTTTTACCGTTCTTTCCTCACTCATTCGTTCTACACGTCCAAACCATCTCAACACACCTTTCTTAATTTTATCGATAATGCTTAACTCAGCTTTGCATTCCTTCCTTATTTCACTATTCGCACATCTATCATACATCGTTTTGTCGCACATTCTTCTGAGAGACCGCATTTCGACTGCATTCAGTCTACTTTCATTCTTCTTTTGCCAACTCCATGTTTCACTTCCATACATTAGAGTTGGAACCAGGACTCCGTTGTGCACTGCCAGTTTAGCTTTTAGTTTAATTTTTATATAACAATCAAAAATATTTCTTAATCTGATTTAATTGTGCAATTGACAATTAAAACGTAAATACACCTTTATCATTAATTTATACAAATAATTCAATCAATTTTTGATGTAAAAAAATGAAAAGTCATATTTTTTTAACATTCTGTATAATGAATGTTATCAAATAAAAATAGTTGTGATTATTTTTATATCTTTAGCTTATTGTAACCACTTACTAATTTGAGTTGAATGATAAACATTTTATCAGGAAAATTTGTGTATTTAAGGTTGCTGGTCATATAAAAAATAAATAAATACGTTAATCATGTTTATTCCAAACAGTGGTGTAGTGCTACTCATAGGATGTTTTGCCATCTTCGTCAACTCGGCTATACTACCTTCCAGGAGTATTCCCCAAGATGTAGAAAGTAGGACTAACTTCACAACTGGAATCCTGGGTCCAGACGATGTACTTTACATCACGTAAGACAGTTTGTATTCATATCTCAAAGGATGAGGTTATTTAGATGGGAATATGAAACCATGGGCTTTTATAGGGTTTATGACTTGTGTCTACTTGAGATATTTAAAAAAACAACCCCTTATAGAATTGTCGATCTATTGTTAAATTCATTATATTTCTATAAAGGTCTGAACAATCAATTTATTGTTAACTTTTACATATATTACCTGTTTTTGTCCGCCTCCGTAGTGTAATGGTCAGCACGCTCGGCTACCGTTCTGGAGGTCCCGGGTTCGATTCCCAGGGGGGGTAAGAATAAATATGAGTGATTTTTTTCACTGTAATATTTATTCAATATTACCCTGGACTGGTACTTGAAGCGGAGGGCTGATCACCTTTCCTTCATGTGTAATCGATCAAGATAACACTGCGTTTATATGACGCAGTGCCCTATGCACCATTGGGGTGCGGATAAGGGTTTTATTAGTATTATTATATTACCTGTTACATATTTTATTTTTGGTTTATTAAAAACATTTGACACAAGTCATAGGTTTTCATGGGCCAAAAAAAACTTTTATAAATTAAAAACGAACAGTTGAGTGGGTATTTTTTTTACCAGAAAGCATTTTTAAATATAAAGATTTACATATAAAACAAATACAGTGAGCTTAGTGTACTTTATAGAATAAAATCAGCCGGTATTAATAAAAATACTTCTTATCGTTATCTAATGGTAGAAAGTCCTAATTTATTAAGACGATATAATTAATTATATGAAGCAGTGGTAATCAACATGTTAAAAGTATTAACATCAACATTTTGAATGTGTCCAAATCTGAATTATATCCAATAAGGAGTTATTTTTTACATTATTTTCCCTGGGCATTTACAGGGCTTAAAGCCCTTTAAATGCCCAGACTTGCATATTCTTTTTCATGTATGTTGAGATATAAAAAATAATGCAATAAATAGTTTATAAATACATGTCCAGAAATCTAAGTTTTTGCTGAATTGAACAGATATGTTTAGAAATACAATAATTTTTTTTACAGAATCGAAGATATCTGCGTGGCTGCAGTTCCGGATGAGACAGTAGAGCAGTATATCACCTACATTGACACTAAGGGCAATATAACCTACATGGAGGCGTACGAGGAAGGAGAGGGTGAAAATGCTACGGTCGAAATAGTGGAGGGTGGTCTTGGCTGCGGTATTGTAACCTTCCTGTTCACGAGTGAAATCTCACGGGGTTTCAACTTCACAATAGACATATACGGAATCAGCTATGATCGAAAGCGAGGGTCAATTGAGACGGAGTTGACTTCTGCTGCTTCTACTTTCGACGACTGTCCGGTGCCGGATCTCAGTTACTGCAAGCGTGTAAACGAAAAACACTCTGTCTTTGGTTGCCCGGAACTGTTCAAAAACTGAACTTGTCAAATTATTCTAGAAATTTGTACAAATATGATGAACGTCCTGTGGTCGTTTTTTTTAATTTTTATTATTGTAAGATAAAAATTATAGTTTCGTCATTTTACATGTATAAAAATACTGTCAAATATTAGAATTATTGATATTTAAATGTATTAATGATTAAATTATAATTAAAACATTTGTTTTTTCCCACATTTTATATTTCTATTGTTAAGACTAGTTTCGCAAGCTACAGATGCTTCCATCTACGGGTTTAAATATAAAAAGTTCATTATTAACAGTTTAGTTATGTAAGTTTATATGGAAGCATATCTTACCACAAAGAGAAGCCAGTAAACATTGAAAAATAATAAATAACGTTTTGATCATTATTTATTTTTTAACATTTTTAAGGCAGTTTACTAATTTTTTTTTTTAATTAATATTCATAGCAACAACTTTTAAGTCGGATATTTAAGTCAATGTTAGTTTTCCTAGTATATAACCACTCGCCGTTAAAGAGTAAGGTAAATAATATTTTGGTACTTTTTTTATTTACTAAGAGTATTGTTGCAACGATATATTGATAATCTTCTTCAAACCCCTTATCCGCACCCGATGGTGCATACAAAAATACTGCATCATATAAACGCAGTGTTATCTTGTTCGTTAACACATAAAGGAAAGGTGACCAGCCCTCCGCTTTAGGTACCCAGGGTTATATTGAATAAATATGGAGTGAAAAAATCACTTATATTTATTTGACCCCCCCTCCCTGGGAATCTAACCCGGGACCTCCAGAACGGTAGCCGAACGTGCAAACCATTACACTACGGAGGCGTTGTTGAATATTACTTCCTACTGATATTTTGGCCATTGTATGTAACAGGGTTATTCTTCAGAGCGATGTGGTTCTCACATATAATTAAACGTTAGCATATGTATTCTATTTTGATAGCAGTGACAAAATATAAGTTTATGATAAGAGTTTATTTAACTTTACCTCATATCATCTGTCTTTCTACTTCTACTGATAATGTTTATAAACTGAAGTGACGGTTTTACTTTACATTAAGAAATAACGCGTAATAAACCATTTAAAAACCGAATAATAAATGGTAACCAAAAATCCTTTTTCGAGAATATTAAAAAAATAAAGCAACCTGTACCTACGTATATACAAAAAAATACGTCTACGTTTGAGCTTAAGATAAAAAAAATTGACAATCGTTTCCCCTCAGATATTTATCGCACTCCATCCGGACCAGTCTTCCTAACTAATCTTCTCTTCAAAAGAATTCAAGTATCTATGGCGTCTTCACTCAAAATGTTTGTAATATACTTCATGTTTTTTGTCATTTATACGACTAACTCGTTTGTGATACTTCCGAATGCGATTATACCAGAAAAAATTACAACTCGAGGTAATTTGACTGTTGGAAACCTGGGACCGAACGACACCCTTCTATTTATGTAAGAATTGCTATACTTATGCAATTTATTTATAATTATTGTTATTAGGAAATCTTTTTATTTTTTTGCACATATTTTTTTACGAATCTTAGTTTTTACTGTTTATCATATTTCTAACTAGTTTTCTTTCGCAATTTTAATAATTTGTACATTTCTGAAATAATTGCGTAAATTTAATATGGTAAAACATCCAAAATAATAAGTCTCCAGTACCTTAGAAGTGTCCAAAAAAATACTAACCAGTTTGTAAAGATACGATGTTTTAATTATGTAGAAAAAAATATGTTTCAATTTCAATTCAGTCATAAAGTTTTAAAGAAACAGTTTTCAAAGATTTTATTGGTGAGTTATATTTTAATGTAGTTTATAACATGAAATTTATTTTGCCTAGTAACACATTTCACAATATTGGTAAATAATTATGTTAGCTGCTAAAACCCAAATAAAGGTAGGCAATAATAAGTAATGTTTATATTTTATTGTTGATAAATAAAAAAATCTTAATCATAATTAAATACACTGTCGAGAATGTGAGTAAATTTCTTTGTCAAATATATGTATATTTTTTATTATAAATATAAGATCATACTATTTAATAAACTCCTTAAAGATTGTGTACTTAACTATGGTTTAAGCCATACATTCGTTTAATCAAAATTATAAATATACATAAGTTATTGGCCGATTGCTTTGAATTTTTGCCACAATGTAGCATTTCAATAGTCGCTTTTTACATACCTGTGACAAGTAAAAAATGTTTTTCTTTAAAAAAAACTCAGTTTCTACTGCAATGGCAGCGTCATCTATTGAACGTAACAACAACATACGAAATACTAAACAATGCTCGTGGCGGGCAGCATGCTTCTTGGCAGCTCCTCAAATATTGTTTACCCACAAGCATTGTTATATTAAACACATAAGAAATTTATGTTTTATAATTATTTTCCTTTCCATTCAACTATACTCAGCCACAGCAATGCGTGGCCGAGTACAGCTATTTAAAATATTTTTGATTCCCTTTTTTTAATGTTTGTTGGCAATTTTTTTCCTTTATTTTTACTTTATTTGGAATATGTTTGAAAATTTCAAAAAATACTTTAAGGGTGAGGAATTAATTTTTTATATGATATTGTATTATTTCAGATTGGAAAATGAAGTGAGGCCGATCCCTGACGACTTGGCATACCAAATAGTCGGAGTGACCGTTCAAGATGCTATCATAAATTATATATTTTCATACGAAGTAGGGGAAAGTCTGAACGCTACAGTCAATATTATAGAATAGATTTATATTTATAGATTTATATATACCAGTCTGATGATGTCGGTAACGACGAAACCCGGTCGCTGGTCAAATAAAAAAGTGGAAAAGCTAAAAATATTGGTTTTAATCTAATAATAAATTAATATTATAGAAGGAGGAATTGGCTTTCAATTTGTCAACTTTAAATTCGAGAGCGCTATTGGACTTGGATTCAACTTCACAACACAACTATACGGCGCTTGAATGTCGTGGTAGTATATCAGTATATCTAAGATAGGCTTATTTGAAATGGTTTCCTAGACAGGATTATCTTATATTTTCTTATCTGAAATAATAAAATAAAATTTTATGAATGTTAAATATTGAGGTGCGTACCTACCTGATCTATCTGGCCCATTTTAGCAAAACAAATACAAGATCCCTCTTTGTAGACTTATTTGCAAACCTTCATATTCATAACCCTATCACCCTCACTTGATTTCCAACCTTAGCAGCGATTAACACTTTTCTCGTTATTATGATTTATGTACACTTAAACTTAATCATTTTAACGTTGCGTTATGTGCAATCAAAACATTAAATCAACTTGTAAAAATGCGTTTTAATTATAACCTGATAAAATGGATCACATGCGAGAGCAAGGTGGTATATATGCATCTTTTATTGTGCTGATAGGATCTAGTTAGGTAAGTACCTAAGCATGTACACACCACAAGTGTATATTTCGCTGGATCTATCTTTTAATCCTATACATTGTTATATTACCTTTAATATTACATACTTGGAATAAAGACATCCTTTTACACATTATCTATTCTTTTACTTTCTCTCAAATGAGGTTTACCTATATGTTCCCAATTTTATACATATAGTTGAAGATTGCGGCTAACGCTGCAGGGTTAGAATCCAGTGGTGGGATTCAGACCACTGGATTTCACTGGGTTTGCACCGGTTCGCTAGAACCGGTGCCTAAAATTTTTAGTGTTCACCGAACCGGTCCTTAACCCTTTGTTGTCACACAATATTCCAATTTAGATCATGTATCGGAGCACGCTCGGTTGACTTGGTCCGCCACATTGTAAAAATATTTGAACCCCACGAAAAGAAAAAAATATTGGATAGATGGGAAAAAATAGTGGAAAAATTCAGTTAAGTTATTGCACTTAGTAAAAAGAATATCGTGAAAGATGTACGCTTCAGCATTTGGAACATTCTTAGTTGTTAGGTTATGTTATGTTCTGTTTATGTGCAGAATTAAAAAAAAAAGAATAAATGTAAAAACTATTTTTATAGGGGAGGGGTAGGGGTAGTCCCTAAAAGGCGAACCGGTTCTTGAAAATGTTGAATCCCATCACTGTTGGACTCCCAATTTCGACCATTAGAAAAGAAATAATGTTATATTAAGTAAGTGTAATTTGGAATGACATAGAAAATGTATTAACATTTTTTAAGCCACGTCATTATTTTTTTAAAATAACATTAAATAATATTTTATCAACGTTTCATTCCATTTCATGACATATCAATAAATTTATCTTTGAGATGTGCAAGTACGATTAAAAATTAAAAATGATTATAAATACGTGTTCATAATAACAATTACACATCAAATATATATTTCGGTTCAAGAAATAATCATGTTCTCACTAAATAACATTTTGGTTTTTGTAGCAGCAATATTAGCTGTAATTTACTGTGGTCACTCCGCAGTCATTCTTCAGTCGGAAGATGCTGAAAGTCGAGGCAACTTTACTGCTGGAGAGTGGGAACCTGGACTATTGCTTAGATTGAGGTTAGTGTCAAACAAGACGTGTTAATGTTATATTTTAAGATAAAAGAGTGTTCATGAAAACAAAAAATTATTTCGTTAGGATAATGGCGATAGGAGTTAAATAAAAACATATACATACCTGACAATGAACATTCATTTAATCTCTTACTTGCTCTTTAAGGTCGCTGATATAATGTGGGCACTACTAGAGATTAACATTAACAAAAGCCATCTATGATTTATCACGACCCCTACATTAACCCTAATATCACTAATATTATCTCATAAAACAAGGTTACAATATCATCATTCAGTTAACTTTAATAAAGTTATGATAACCATTAGTGTAAACTTTACTCTAATAATAAATCCCTTACCGCACACCAATGGTGCATAGGGCACTGCTTCATATGAACACAGTGTTATCTTGATCATTTACACACGAAGAAAAGCCCTCCACTTCAGGTACCAGTCCAGGGTAATATTGAATAAATATTACAGTGAAAAAATCACTTATATTTATTTGACCCCCCCTGGGAATCGAACCCGGGACCTCCATAACGGTAGCCGAGCGTGCTGACCATTACACTACAGAGGCGGACATTTAAAATACTTAAATCTTAAAAAATATTTCAAGATTAATGCGTGGACCCTTAAAAGTTATAAAAATATTACCTAAAATATAAAGCTTTCTTTTTCATTAAATTTTTTGGGTTAAAATCTAAATCATTGCAGATTTTTCTAAGAAAAGAAAAACAACTCATTACCGTACATATGTATTGTAGAATAACGTTGATCTCGTATATTATGTCCATTATTATCTTTATAACCTTTTGCTATATCAGGTAGTGTTATTATCACTTTTTCATACAATTCTTTGTTTTTAAGAGCAAAAAACTGTTCTAACTGAATTTTTACTCGTTGTCATCAATGATTTTTTTCCATTTAAGAATTTTTGCAACAATCGTACTAAATGATAGTCTGATGGTGTTGGGACTATACGGTGGATGAGGCAACACATAACAACCAAGCTTCAGTAATTATTACCGAGTGACCAAAGATCACTGCTTTAAAACTGAAAAAAAAAATTTCGAGACGATATGATTGATAACATTTCTTGTTTGTTTTTTTTCTAAATTACTTAATAATTTAATAATTAAAAGTGTTTAATTTAGATAGTAATTAATATTTGATAATTTCAGCTTTGGAAGCTCTGCACCCGCTGAACCCGGAGAAATCGTTACCAGGAATATAACCGCCTATGTAGGCAGAATCGCCTATATTTTCGCCTATGAAGTGGGAGAAAGCCAAAATGCTACTGCCAGCATAGCTGACGGGGGAATTGGAACGAATTTCTTCATAATGAACTTCAAAAGCGACGTTGGTCGAGGATACGACTTCTTTGTTGAAGTTTATGGATAATTTTTATACATTATTTAATTTTTCTTTAATTATAGAAGGAGTGAACCATAATTATTTGAATAAAACAATGTGAATACTATATTAAAAAATATTAAAATCCTACAATCAGTTTTCCTCTCCTAGCGACTTAAAAGGTAACTAAATATAGCAGCCCTCTACCGTAAACAATTATTTTAAACATTTTGACGTACGCACAAGGAAACCAGTTTTAGTATGAATTTACAACTATAGAATTACATAAAACTCTAGCTTGTATTGAGCACTGCGTTCTGCATATAGCTGAGGGATCGCATATTTCTTTTGTTGAGGGACATTCGTATGTGTCTATCATAAATAAGTGAACATTATTATTTAGCAATATAAGAATAAAGAAGTATCAATTATTTAAGAGTTATATTTTTCTTCTAACAAACTGTTTTTTTTAAAGAGAAGTATAAATATTTTATATGGATTATTAAAAATAGTTTTTTCGTAGTATAAATTAAGATATCATATTTATTCATTACCATTTGAAAAGATACTGTTTGCTATTGCTATATAGGCATCACTGATGTTAACGGTAAAACAAATTTATGAGGCGAATGTTAGTGGGAAAAGAAGCAGAGGAAGACCGAGAAAAACGTGGCATGATCAGGTATGCCAAATACTTGAAAGTGGTCAGGTTAGGAGTCATAACAATCGGCGGGTATGTATGAGGAGATGCATGAACGTGGAAGAGGCGAAGAATGTTTGCAAGGACAGAGTGGTGTGGCGCTCTATTCTCTCTGCCTACCCCTGCGGGGAAGCGGCGTGATTGTTAGTTAGTTAGTTAGTTAGCATCACTGATGTTATCAATTCAAATAAATAAAAAACCATACGATTTTTTTCTATTTTATTATCTTATCTTATTGTACTACTTACGTAGGTACTTGCGCTAAATGATAAAATTATAATATTTTGAGCATTCTAGGTTGCTTGTAATTTAAAACACAATAAAAATGTGTCTCTCGAGAGGAAGTACTGGATTATTTGCATGATGATGCAATAGTTAGTAAATTCAGCTATACTGACATCTATGTAGATATATTTCCCATGATAGAAACTAGAGGCTTATTTACAGTTGGTTTCCTAATACTATACCATAAACATAACAATAGGTAAGATACTATTTTCTTTTATAAAAGAAATAAAGTAGTTTTAAAAGTGAATACATAAACCCCCCGGTTAACGTTGAGAAAGGTAACGCTACCAGTACCGTTAATGTTTAAAATTATATTTTTACATTTTAACTAGCGGAAATGACGAAAATGAGTCATTTTTAAATTAAAATACAATATAAGAACATTTACCAACTATAACGTTCCCTCCGATAATGCGGTACATATCTGAAAGTTAACTGTACAGAAGTTTAGGTAAATACAAGGTAAACAATTGTCAATGGCTGATTTAAGTAATCACATTACAAACTATGCATATTTGCGTACAAAGTGTATTGTATGTTTCAAAAAATGTATATATTTTTCCACTTTTATTTAGTTTCTGAAGAAAACGAAGCCTATTACTAC